>NC_057808.1:444483915-444587656 GCF_018294505.1 Triticum aestivum | reverse complement strand
GGGTGATTTGGAGGTGGTGGAAAAAATCATCTTTGTTCAAAAACTAGCTTAGGTGACCAAATGGTACCTCTAGAATGCGGGCATTTTTTCGACCACCTCGAAATCACCTCAATTTTGGCACACATGATCTCTTGCACAAACAAAGCTAGGTTTCCAAGGTTATATTTTTTTTTCAATTTTTTTGAATTTATACCGCCCTCTAGACTGACCGATCAAAATATCGGTTTATACCTCAAGGGGGCATTGTACAATATATTATTTTCAAAATTTTCTTTCATAGCCATGTTTGGCAAATGTTGGTCACCATGTACAAGAAAATTTGGGTGATTTGGAGGTGGTGCAAAAAATCACCTTTGTTCAAAAACTGGCTCAAGTTAAGACCAAATGGTCCCTCCGGAATGCGGGCATTTTTTCGACCACCTTCAAATCACCTTTATTTTGGCACACATGATCTCTTGCACAAACAAAGCTAGGTTTCCAAGGTTTTATATATTTTCAATTTTTTTGAATTTATACTGCCCTCTAGACTGACTGATCAAAACATCGTTCTATACCTCAAGGGCGCATTGTACAATATATTTTTTCAAAATTTTATTTCATAGCCATGTTTGGCACATGTGGGTCACCATGTACAAGAAAATTTGGGTTATTTGGAGGTGGTGTGTCGGTGTACAAAAGTAGGGGCTCTCCTTTTGGCCCCTTTACTTGTGCACGGGCAGTCAGAGCCGCGCCTGTGGCCACACTTAGCAGTGCAGAGGTGGGAAGCCGGAGCACAAGACAACCAAAGCAACGCCAAGACCAAGAGACACTAAAGAGCAAAGGGGCGAGGTGGACTCCCCCGGCAAGACCCTTGCCGGGGCGGCCTCCGCGGCCCCGGCAAGAGCCTTGCCGGGGCAGCTTGCCCAACACCAGCAGAGCAAGCCACCCTTGAGCCCAAGGGTTCCAAACGCCGCCAACAACTACATTGGAACCAAGGCTCGGGAGGCACCTCCATGGTGGCATGCAGATCTTTGTCAAGATCATAAACACACAAGATCAGATGAGGACCAGAAGACGACGACCCTCGGCGGGATCCCAGCCGAGGAAATCCACAAGACCCCTGGCGAGATCCTTGCTGGGGACCACCACGACGCCACGGCAAGACCCTTGCCGGGGCCCCGGCAAGACCCTTGCCGAGGACATCAACAAGGCCGCAGCCGGGCCCACGTCTGCCAAGACTCCACCGCCGTCCCCATGCAGCTGCTAGCTCAACCAGCTGGGAAGGCACATACGTGGCAATGAGCGGCCTCTACGCCGACCCAGCAAGCACCCGCGTGGTGGCATGCAGATCTTCGTGAAGGCTCCACCACCGGGCCAGCCCAGCAGCCAGCCAACATGGTGCCACGACGCCTCGTCAGCCCGGACGCGTTTCGAAGCCAGGCGAGGCAGCGACAGCTGGGACGTACTTCCTTGCCGTCCCCGATAAAGCGAGAGGGGCACGTCGGCAGCGCATTAAATGCGTTTGTCCGATGGTTGCAGAGGATAGACTCATCCACTGTACACCTTTCCATCTCCTGTGTGCCACTGTGGCAACCCCTTTTGTCTATAAAAGGAGGCCCGAGGCGTCCAGGAGAAGGATTCGGATCTTTTGGGCAAGTCACACCCCGTAGCTAGCTCAAGAACACAAGAACACTCAAATACATCCACCAAAGCAGGACTAGGGTATTACGCATCTTCGCGGCCCGAACCTGGGTAAACGATCCGTGTGCTTCCTGTCAGACCCTCTCTTTGCACAACCCCGCGCCCGCCAATCGTAGAAGGGATCGCAGTGGTGCCATAGGTGTCGATTTCCTCCGACATCTTTGGCGCGCCTGGTAGGGGACACAGTTGTGGAAATCTGGTCTGAACGGAGCAGCGGCTTCATCGTGGCCGTCGTTCCAAGGAAGAAGACGACCAAGCTTGACGGCACCATCTGCAGATGCGGTGGACGCCCGTGCAACGACAGAAAAGCTAAGTCATGCGAAACTTTAAGCAATTTCTTTTTATATATAAGGTTATTGTCCTCGAAGGTCCTGCCCTATGTATGAAAAACCTGCACGCAAAGGGGCCCCTCCCTCTATTGGCAACGCCCTTGCTCTGTTTCGAGTCCGCTCAACAGCTCAAGCGGCCGCGTTGAGAATGGCAAGGTAGCCTTCCGCAATTGGCAACACTCTCGATTCTGACTCGAGTCAAGCTCGTCAGTTCGAGCGGCCGCGTTGAGAGCGGCAAGGTGGTTCGCCTGGCAGCAAGCACACCCGACAGGCCATTGGGGATCTGTCCTCAAGGCGTCGCGGCCTGGGTTTACGCGCCGGCAAGCCTACCCGATTAACGTAGGGTGAACATACAAAGGGAGATCAAACAGGAAAATAACATGCATCGTTTCTGAAAGTACTGCAGAGTTATATTACATCAATTGTTGCTGCGGTTCTAACTAAAGATACAAATTGTCTTGGTCATGAACCTGCAGCGACGATGATAAACGGGGTGCCTAGTCCCGGCGCAGGCCCTCCACCCTCTGGATTCCGTCGATGCAGCTGATGATGGGCTTAATACGCTCCTCGAGCGTCGCGAGGTCCGCATCCTCCGGCAAGCTCTCCAGCACGGCGTTGAAGTCGAGGTTGGGGTTGCAGTGCGCCACCTTGGTGAGGACCTTGGTCATGGCACCCCGGCAAAGCTTCCGGGCCTCATCGGCCAGAGAGACCGCCCTGCTGGAGCGAAGATGCTCCAGGGCTCCAAGGACACCCTCGAAGAATAGGGTTAGCTTGTCGTTGGGACTCACGTTGCGCTCCGGGGTGTACCTCACATTTGGCATCCCCATGGCAGCCAGCTTTGCGGTGATCCTGCCGGCGACATCTTCGAGGCGGCTGATCCAGCGGTTCTCGCCCTCCACAAAATCCTTGTGGTTGGCGGCTTCGTTCTTCCGCAGCTCCTTCTCGGCCTCCAGATCCTTGGCCAGGGTCCCTTCCCGGGCCTTAGCCTCCGAGAGCGTCTCTTCAAGGCCCTCTAGTTTCAGCTTCAGGTCCTTGATGGACTCATTGGCCGTGGAGAGTAGCCTGGCCTTGCTGAGGACTGTGGCCTACGCGTCGGCCAAGGCGCCATTGGCCCCGTCCCTCTCCCCCGTCAGCTTCAGGGCCTGCTTCTTTAGCTCATCCCGCTCCACCTCCGGCTCCTTCACCTTGCTGGCATGGACCTAAGCCTGGGCATTGAGCGCCTCCTCGTGCTTCTGCTCCAGCTCCTGGGTCCGCTGCAGGACAAGCTTCTCGACCTCCTCGTCCTTGCCGCGGAGTGTCACAGCGAGCTTCTCCTCACGAGCGGCAAGGTCCTCCTCCTGGGAGTTCAGCGCGGCCTAGTGCTGGGACCGAGCGGCCTCGTCCTTGGCGGCTTGGTTCTTCGCTGTCTCCTGGGCCTTCTCGATGTCGGCCTGCTTCATGATGAGCTCCACCTTGCGCTTAGCCAGCTCGTCCTGGGCGGTCTTCAGCTCCTCACAGGCCTGGCAGAACCAAGCCTGCGTCTCGTCGACGTGCCCCATGAGGTCCGCCTCCGCCTTGTCCAGCACTGCCATCCTGGACTTAGCCTTGTACAGGCGAGCACGGTGGAGCGCCTGGAGCTTCCGAAAGTTGGCGCCCATGGCCTGGAGGAGCAGCTCTTCCTGGGAACCGCCACCGTCGGCGCTCGGCTCGTCAACGACTTCAAGCCCGGCGGCGGCAAGCACGTCCTCGTCGAACACCTCTCCGTCGATGGATGCCCTGGTGCTCGTCGTCCCTGGAAAGTGGACGAACATGTCGTCGCTCACCTTCAGATACCTGCCTGAGCCAGAGGCAGCCGAGGAGGAAGGCTGGTCGTCGACCACCTCCTCCTCGGCAGCGGCCTTGCCGACCTCCCCGGCAGACCCCTGGCAGGCCTCCTCGGCAGCGGACTTGCCAGACTCCCCGGCAGACCCCTTGGCGGCGTCCTCGGCGGCAATGTTCTCGGCCTCCGCCACGGCGTCCTTGGCGACATCTTCGATGACGGTGTCTATGTCCTCCCGGTCCGCCGAGGGAGGGTCTGGATATCGAGAAGGGGATGAGGCGGAGCCAAGACCAAGATTCAATAAGAAGAAGAAAAAGCAGGGACAGGAGGCAAGTGACGTACCCGCGCCGGGCTGGGAAGAAGTAGCCCCTTCCCCGCCAACATCTGGCGCCGAGGCGGAGCCACCAGGGCCCAAGTCTGCCTCCTCCTCCTCCGTGTGCATGGGCTTGGTGCTTGGCGCCCTTGCCGGGGACGCCCCTCAGGGCGGCGTGGTCGATGGGGGCGGCGTGTTGGGGGTAGCCCTCGGTGGCTCCTGATAACCCACAAGTATAGGGGACCGCAATAGTTTTCGAGGGTACCCAAATTTATTGATTCGACACAAGGGGAGCCAAAGAATATTCTCAAGTATTAGCAGTTGAGTTGTCAATTCAACCACACTTGGATAACTTAGTATCTGCAGCAAAGTATTTAGTAGCAAAGTAATATGGAAGTAACGGTAACGGTAGCAAAAGTAATATTTTTGGGTTTTGTAGTGATTGTAACAATAGCAACGGAAAAGTAAATAAGCGAAGAACAATATGTGAAAAGCTCGTAGGCATTGGATCAGTGATGGAGAATTATGCCGGATGCGGTTCATCATGTAACAGTCATAACATAGGGTGACACAGAACTAGCTCCAATTCATTAATGTAATGTAGGCATGTATTCCGAATATAGTCATACGTGCTTATGGAAAAGAACTTGCATGACATCTTTTGTCCTACCCTCCCGTGGCAGCGGGTCCTAATGGAAACTAAGGGATATCAAGGCCTCCTTTTAATAGAGTACGGGACCAAAGTATTAACACATAGTGAATACATGAACTCCTCAAACTATGGTCATCACCGGGAGTGGTCCCGATTATTGTCACTTCGGGGTTGCCGGATCATAACACATAGTAGGTGACTATAGACTTGCAAGATAGGATCTAGAACTCACATATATTCATGAAAACATAATAGGTTCATATCTGAAATCATGGCACTCGGGCCCTAGTGACAAGCATTAAGCATAGCAAAGTCATAGCAACATCAATCTCAGAACATAGTGGATACTAGGGATCAAACCCTAACAAAACTAACTCGATTACATGATAAATCTCATCCAACCCATCACCGTCCAGCAAGCCTATGATGGAATTACTCACGCACGGCGGTGAGCATCATGAAATTGTTGATGGAGGATGGTTGATGATGACGACGGCGACGGATTCCCCTCTCCGGAGCCCCGAATGGACTCCAGATCAGCCCTCCCGAGAGAGTTTAGGGCTAGGCAGCGGCTCCGTATCGTAAAACACGATGAATCTTTCTCTCTGATTTTTTTCTCCCCGAACACGAATATATGGAGTTGGAGTTGAGGTCGGTGGAGCTCCAGGGGGCCCACGAGGCAGGGGGCGCGCCCCCCACCCTCGTGGCAAGGGTGTGGGCCCCCCTGGCCTTGATTCTTTCGCCAGTATTTTTTATTATTTCCAAAAATAATCTCCGTGGAGTTTCAGGTCATTCCGAGAACTTTTGTTTCTGCACATCAATAACACCATGGCAATTCTGCTGAAAACAGCGTCAGTCCGGGTTAGTTCCATTCAAATCATGCAAGTTAGAGTCCAAAACAAGGGCAAAAGTGTTTGGAAAAGTAGATACGACGGAGACGTATCAACTCCCCCAAGCTTAAACCTTTGCTTGTCCTCAAGCAATTCAGTTGATAAATTGAAAGTGATAAAGAAAAACTTTTACAAACTCTGTTTGCTCTTGTTGTTGTAGATATGTAAAGCCAGCATTCAAGTTTTCAGCAAGAATATGAACTAACCATATTCACAATAACATTTAGGTCTCATGTTTACTCATGTCAATGGCATAATCAACTAGCGAGCAATAATAATAAATCTCGGATGACAACACTTTCTCAAAACAATCATAATATGATATAACAAAATGGCATCTCGCTAGCCCTTTCTGAGACCGCAAAACATAAATGCAGAGCACCTTTAAAGATCAAGGACTGACTAAACATTGTAATTCATGGTAAAAGAGATCCAGTCATAGTCATACCCCATATAAATTAATAGTAATGGATGCAAATAACAGTGGTGCTCTCCAGCTGGTGCTTTTTAATAAGAGGGTGATGACTCAACATAAAAGTAAATAGATAGGCCCTTCACAGAGGGAAGCAGGGATTTGTAGAGGTGCCAGAGCTCGGTTTTGAAATAGAGATGAATAATATTTTGAGCGGTATACTTTCATTGTCAACGTAACAATCAAGAGATGGCGATATCTTCCATGCTACACACATTATAGGCGGTTCCCAAACAGAATGGTAAAGTTTATACTCCCCCTCCACCAACAAGCATCAATCCATGGCTTGCTCGAAACAACGAGTGCCTCCAACTAACAACCGTCCCGGGGGAGTTTTGTTTGCAATTATTTTTATTTGATTTGCTTAAAGCATGGGACTAGGCATCCCGGTGACCAGCCATTTTCTCGTGAGTGAGGAGCGGAGTCCACTCCTCTTGAGAATAACCCGCCTAGCATGGAAGATACAGACAGCCCTAGTTGATACATGAGCTATTCGAGCATACAAAACAGAATTTCATTTGAAGGTTTAGAGTTTGGCACATACAAAATTACTTGGAACGGCAGGTAGATACCGCATATAGGAAGGTATAGTGGACTCATATGGAATAACTTTGGGGTTTAAGGGATTGAATGCACAAGCAGTATTCCCGCTTAGTACAAGTGAAGGCTAGCAAAAGACTCGGAAGCGACCAACTAGAGAGCGACAACAGTCATGAACATGCATTAAAATTAATAAACATTGAGTGCAAGCATGAGTAGGATATAATCCACCATGAACATAAATATCGTGGAGGCTATGTTGATTTTGTTTCAACTACATGTGTGAACATGTGCCAAGCCAAGTCACTCGAATCATTCAAAGGAGGATACCACCCCATCATACCACATCACAACCATTTTAAACCATTATAAGCTCCTAGCTAATTAAGCATGGCATAAGCAACTATAATCTCTAATTGTCATTGCAAACATGTTTATTCATAATAAGCTGAATTAGGAACGATGAAATAATCATATTTACAAAAACAAGAGAGGTCGAGTTCATACCAGCTTGTCCCATCTCAATCAGTCCATTATATATCGTCATAATTGCCTTTCACTTGCACGACCGAATGATGTGAATAATAATAATAGTGCACGTGCATTGGACTAAGCTGGAATCTGCGAGCATTCAATAAACTGGAGAAGACAAGGCAATATGGGCTCTTGGTTAAATTAACAATAATGCATATAACAGCCACTTCAACATTTTCATTATGGTCTTTTCCTATCGACCCCCAAAGAAAAGAACAGAAATAAAAACTATTTACACGGGAAAGCTCCCAACAAGCAAACGAAGAATAGGAAATCTTTTTGGGTTTTCTTTTAATTATTACTACAGCAAGAAAGTAAACTAGCTAAACGCTACAACTAATTTTTTTTCTTAAGGTTTTCCAAACGCACAAGAAGAAAGCATAAAAAGAAAATATAAGCTAGCATGGATATTACAGTGAAAAGTATGAGCACCGACATCTAGCAATGAGTGTGTAAACATAAATGTAATGTCGGTGAGAAATACGTACTCCCCCAAGCTTAGGCTTTTGGCCTAAGTTGGTCTATGGCCACGGCTGGCCTGGTAGATATCCGAAGTTGTAACTGGGGTCGTATTGAGATGCAGCAGTCATAGCATGCATTGTGGGCTGCAGCTTGGAGGCGAGCTATCTCAGCCCTCCTCTTATACTCTTCCGCCTCTTCTCTGGTTATGAAATATCTCCCCTTTGCCTGAAAGTCAAAGAAAGTAGAACCAGGGAGAGCGACGTGATAGGTGTGTCGTCTGTCAAAGATTAGTCGGTACTGGAGGAACTGATCGTTCCTCTCAACAAAACGATGACGAACCATAGCCTCATAATCTAATAAGCAGGAGGCAACTCAATATCATCCTCACGTATGGTTACACCAAGAAAATTAGCTAAACGGGTTGCATAAATTCCACCAAAGAAATCTCCATTAAATCTATTATTATGCAACCTACGTGCAACAATGGCTCCCATATTATAATGTTTATCTCCTAACACAGCACTCCTGAGAACACTGAGGTCAGGGACACACATGTGACATGCTTCATCCTTACCATTTATGCACCTACCTATGAAGAGAGCAAAATAATGTATAGCAGGAAAATGAATGCTCCCTATGGTAGCTTGTGCTATGTCTCTAGATTCACCCACAGTTATACTAGCAAGAAAATCTCTAAATTCAGATTTGCGAGGTTCACCAGGACTACCCCGTTGTGGAAGTTTGCAAGCAGTGGTAAAATCCTCTAAGTCCATAGTATAAGAATTTTCATAAAGATCAAACAGGGCAGTTTGAGAATTGCGTGAAGATGAAAATTCAAACCTCCTCACAAAGGAACTAGTGAGATAGTGGTACTGACGGCACTTGCCTCGAAGCTCACAAGATCAGCGTTACACACATATGCGTTAAATTTTTCCTTGATTCCTGCTTGATCCATGAAGTCCTCTGAAGGCCATTCACAAGCCCGTACTGGAGCGTCTCTTGGTGGTTCATCATCAGCATCGCGCATTACAAGCCTGGGTCCTTGCTTCCTTGAAGAACCACCTTGGTACATTTTCCTAAACATATCTCTTCCTCTGAAAAATTTCTGAAAATTTTAGTACCTTCAAATAAAAGTGAACCAAACTCAACAAAATTGATAGCAACTACTTCCACAAGTGCCTAGAGACTATATCATGCATTAGAACTACTTGGAACCATATAAATTTGACATGCAAGCTCAAGAACATGGTCACCTAGGCAGCACAAATTTGCAATGAATAAAGCACTAGAACAAAAACTAATTGGACCAATGGAGGAGTCACATACCAAGGAACAATCCCCCAAAGCAGTTTTGTGAGAGGTGCTTTGAGCAAGGAGATCGAAAATCGTAGTAAAATGAGCTAGAACTCGTGCTTGGGCTGGATGGTGATTTTTTTGGGAGGAAGAAGGAGTGTGTGAGTGCAGGAATAAGTGGAAGGGAGCCACCGTGGGCCCACGGGGCAGGGGGCGCGCCCAGGGGGTGGGCGCGCCCTGGACCCTCGTGCCGAGGTGCTTGCTCCCCCTGCTGTGTTCTCAGTGCCAAATATTCTCAAATATTCTAGAAAAAATCATATTAAATTGGCAAGGCATTTGGAGAACTTTTATTTTCGGGGTATTTTTATATTGCACGGATAAATCAGAAAACTGACAGAAAATACTATTTTTACTTTATTTCCACTAAATAACAGAAAGTAAAAGGAGGGTACAGAAGTTTGTGCCTTCTAACTTCATCCATCTCATGCTCATCAAAAGGAATCCACTAACAAGGTTGATCAAGTCTTGTTAACAAACTCATTCCGAATAACATGGAACCTGAGAAATTTCAAATAACACTATGTTACCTCAACAGGGATATGCACATCCCCAATAATAAGAATATCATATTTCTTCTTGACAGTAGAAAGAGGAAATTCAAAACCTCCAAAAATAATCGATGGAATTTTTCCAATAGAATTGATACTGTGGACTTGAGGTTGTTTCCTTGAAAAGTGTACCGTATGCTCATTACCATTAACATGAAAAGTGACATTGCCTTTGTTGCAATCAATAACAGCCCCTGCAGTATTCAAAAAAGGTCTTCCAAGAATAATAGACATACTATCGTCCTCGGGAATATCAAGAATAACAAAGTCCATTAAAATAGTAACGTTTGCAACCACAACAGGCACATCCTCACAAATACCGACAGGTATAGCAGCTGATTTATCAGCCATTTGCAAAGATATTTTAGTAGGTGTCAACTTATTGAAGTCAATTCTACGATATAAAGAAAGAGGCATAACACTAACTCCGGCTCCAAGATCACATAAAGCAGTTCTAACATAATTTCTTTTAATGGAACATGCTATAGTTGGTACTCCTGGATCTCCAAGTTTCTTTGGTATTCCACCCTTAAAAGTATAATTAGCAAGCATGGTGGAAATTTCAGCTTCCGGTATCTTTCTTTTATTAGTAACAATTTCTTTCATATACTTAGCATAAGGATTCATTTTGAGCATATCAGTTAAAGGCATACGCAAAAAGACTAATCATTTCAGCAAAGCGCTCAAAATCATCATCATCTTTTTTCTTGGATGGTTTAGGAGGAAAAGGTATGGGTTTCTGAACCCATGGTTCTCTTTCTTTACTGCGTTTCCTAGCAACAAAGTCTCTCTTATCATAACGTTGATTATTTGATTGTGGGTTATCAAGATCAACAGTAGGTTCAATTTCTACATCATTGTTATTGCTAGGTTGAGCATCAACATGAACATCATCAGTAACATTATCACTAGGTTCATGTTCATTACCAGATTGTGTTTCAGCATCAGAAATAGAAATATCATTGGGATTCTCAGGTGTGTCAACAACAGGTTCACTAGAAGCATGCAAAGTCCTATCAGTTTTCTTTTTCTTCTTTTTAGAAGGACTAGGTGCATCAATATTATTTCTCTGAGAATCATGCTCAATTCTCTTAGGATGGCCTTCAGGATACAGAGGTTCCTGAGTCATTTTACCAGTTCTAGTGGCCACTCTAACAGCAAAATCATTATTCTTACTATTCAATTCATTGAGAAAATCATTCTGGGCCTTAAGTACTTGTTCTACTTGAGTGGTAACCATAGAAGCATCTTTACTAATGAGTTTAAGTTCACCTTTAACTCTAGACATATAATCACTCAAGTGTTCAATCATATAAGCATTATGTTTTAATTCTCTACCAAAGTAAGCATTGAAGTTTTCTTGCTTAACCATAAAATCATCAAACTCATCTAAGCATTGGCTAGCAAATTTAGTAGAAGGGATTTCAGCTTTATCATATCTATAGAGAGAATTTACCTTTACTACCTGTGTCGGGTTATCAAGACCATGTGTTTCTTTAACAGGCGGTAAATTAAGACCATGTATTTCTTCAATAGGAGGTAAATTCTTAACATCTTCAGCTTTTATACCTTTTTCTTTCATAGATTTCTTTGCCTCCTGCATATCTTCAGGACTGAGAAATAGAACACCCCTTTTCTTTGGAGTTGGTTTATGTTGGGGATATTACTACTGGGTATAAACCAGCCAGGAGAGGCCGGGTTATCCCCATAATGAGTTACTTATATGTGAAGCCCATGAAGACAAGGAGTGTGGCGCTTCATGAAGGCCCAAGGCCCAGAGGCGGGTTATGGTCTGTAGACATAAACTGCCATATCATATGTAACTTGTGTTGTAAGATAACCAAGGTAGAAACCGAGTCGGACACATTTATGAGCCGGCCTCGGGATTCTGTAAACCGCCGGGCATCAACCTGTGTATATAAAGGGACGACCCGGCGGCGGTTTAGGGACAAGAAACAACAACTCGAGAGCCAGGCATAGCGGATTCGCTCCCTGGTCATCGAAACCCTAGCAATTCCACAACAACTGGACTATGTTCACGCCGACCTCATGTTCTGGCCCAGGAATTGCGGATGATTCCAATCACTTGGCCGTTTGCAACTTGGGGGCTGGATATGGTTGGGCCCTTTAAGAGATCCAAGGACAAGAAGACCCACCTTCTGGTGGCGGTTGATAAGTTCACTAAGTGGGTGGAGGCAGAGCCAGTCAGTAAGTGTGATGCAGCTACGGTGGTTCAATTCATTAAGAAGGTGATTTTCCGGTTTGGCTTTCCACACAGCATTATAACTGATAATGGTACGAATCTGTCCAAAGGTGCTATGAAGGAGTTCTGTCAACGTGAGCACATCCGGCTTGACGTATCATCGGTGGCTCACCCCCAGTCTAATGGTCAAGCGGAGAGAGCCAATCAAGAGATCTTGAGAGGCATCAAGCCCCGGCTTATGGTTTCTTTGCAGCGGACGCCGGGTTGTTGGGTGAAGGAGTTATCTTCTGTGTTATGGAGCATCAATACCACACCCAACAGATCCACGGGTTACACACGTTTTTTCATGGTTTATGGAGCGGAGGCGGTTCTCCCTAGTGACATCCGTCATGACTCGCCTGATGTGGCGGCGTATGTCGAAGCTGACAACGAGAAGGCACGACAAGAAGCACTTGACCTATTAGATGAGGATCATGACATTGTAGCGGCTCATTCGGCGATTTACCAGCAAGATCTGCGTCGTTATCACAGCCGCCGGGTTAGAACCAGAACTTTTCAAGAAGGCGATCTGGTGCTCCGACTCATCCAGGATTAGACTGATATGCACAAGTTATCCCCGCCTTGGGAAGGGCCTTTTTGTGGTCAGCAAGAATCTGCATAATGGGTCATACTACCTTATCGATGTTCGAGAGCACAAAGACTCACGTAAATCGGAGTAGGAGACCCACCGGCCGTGGAATATCGCTCATCTTCGGCCCTACTATACATGAGCCATAGGCTCTGCTTATGTACATAGTTATGACAATGTATATATTATGATCAATATAATAAACCGGAGCCTCAGCTAAAGCGGGGTATCTGTTGTTTTTCTTAAATCATGTGTGGTTACATGGGGGCTTTTGTTTATAAAGCGGCGTCCGGTTTACCCCTTGATTCAGCTTATAAAGCCATATATATAAATCACTTGGGGGCTTGGTCGTACTCGAACCATAGCTACACCTCTTGATCGGCGCGAGGCCACCAGAAAAATCACTTGGGGGCTTGGTCATATTCGAACCATAGCTACACCTGTTGATCGGCTCAAAGCCAAAAAGAAAATTATTTAGGGGGCCAAAGAGAGTGTTGCAAAAGAACAACTCAAACATAGGCACCCACTGAGCAAAGCTCAAAATATTTCTTGGGGATTCTTTGCTTCGCAATGAACAAAGAATCTACACTTGTAATAGGCTATCAAGCCACAGCTTGGAAGCCTGGTGTATACACCTAAAACCCCGGGTTAGCCTTCCTTTTTAAGTAAGCCACTCCGTCCAGGTAAACCTGGTATGACCCGCCGAACTTTTGACAAGTCAATCTCATAGACCCTGAACTTGTCAAAGTTAAAACGACGATTGGTTAAAGATTGAGGTCCATCTTAAAAGGCTTTGTAAAATGGTTTAACTCAGCGGCCTGCTACCTCTTGAGAATGCGTTGGTTTTCCCTTGAAGAGGAAAGGGTGATGCAGCAAAGTAGCGTAAGTATTTCCCTCAGTTTTTTAGAACCAAGGTATCAATCCAGTAGGAGGCTACACGCAAGTCCCTCGCACCTACACAAAAAAATAAATCCTCGCAACCAACGCGATAAGGGGTTGTCAATCCTTACACGGTCACTTATGAGAGTGAGATCTGATAGATATGATAGGATAATATTTTTGGTATTTTTGTGATAAAGGTACAAAGTAAAGTAAACAAAATAAAAACGACAAAAGAAATAGCTAAGTGTTGAAAGATTAATATGATGGAAAATAGACCCGGGGCCATAGGTTTCACTAGTGGCTTCTCTCAAGAGCATAAGTATTTTACGGTGGGTGAACAAATTATTGTTGAGCAATTGACAGAATTGAGCATAGTTATGAGAATATCTAGGTATGATCATGTATATAGGCATCACGTCCGAGACAAGTAGACCGACTCCTGCCTACATCTACTACTATTACTCCACACGTCGACCGCTATCCAGCATGCATCTAGAGTATTAAGTTCATAAGAACAGAGTAACGCTTTAAGCAAGATGACATGACGTAGAGGGATAAATTCATGCAATATGATAAAAACCCCATCTTGTTATCCTCGATGGCAACAGTACAATACGTGCCTTGTTGCCCCTACTGTCACTGGGAAAGGACACCGCAAGATTGAACCCAAAGCTAAGCACTTCTCCCATTGCAAGAAAGATCAATCTAGTAGGGCAAACCAAACTGATAATTCGAAGAGACTTGCAAAGATAACCAATCATACAAAAAAGAATTCAGAAGATTCAAATATTGTTCATATATAAACTTGATCATAAACCCACAATTCATCGGTCTCAACAAACACACCGCAAAAGAAGATTACATCGAATAGATCTCCACAAGAGAGGGGGAGAACATTGTATTGAGATCCAAAAATAGAGAAGAAGCCATCTAGCTAATAACTATGGACCCGAAGGTCTAAGGTAAACTACTCACACTTCATCGGAGAGGCTATGGTGTTGATGTAGAAGCCCTCCGTGATCGATGCCCCCTCCGGCGGAGCTCCAAAACAGGCCCCAAGATGGGATCTCGTGGGTATAGAAGGTTGCGGCGTTGGAATTAGTTTTTTGGCTCCGTTTCTGATCATTTGGGGGTACGTAGGTATATATAGGAGGAAGGAGTACGTCGGTGGAGCAACATGGGGCCCACGAGAGTGGAGGGCGTGCCTGGGGGGGGGGGTAGGCGCGCCCCACTACCTCGTGGCTTCCTAGTGGCTTTTTGACGTAGGGTCCAAGTCCTCTGGATCATGTCCGTTCCGAAAATCACGTTCCCGAAGGTTTCATTCCGTTTGGACTCCGTTTGATATTCTTTTTCTGCGAAACTCTGAAATAGGCAAAAAACAGCAATTCTGGGCTGGGCCTCCGGTTAATAGGTTAGTCCCAAAAATAATATAAAAGTGAATAATAAAGCCCAATAATGTCCAAAACAGAAGATAATATAGCATGGAGCAATCAAAAATTATAGATACGCTGGAGACGTATCACGGCATGGCAGCCCATGAAAAGCCTCGAATTTGGGGCCTGGCAGCCCATGAAAAGCCTCGACTACAAGTTTTCATATGCTTTTATTTGCCAAGTTTTTTCTCCTTTTTGATGAGATTTATAATGTTTTTGATAAACCGGCGTTTATTAACCTGGCTTGGCATTCAACTACAAGTTGTCAGTACATGATCAGTTATAATCCAGCGCTTACTAACCCAGTCTGGTTTCGACTATAATTCGCCAGTGTTATATATGGATAAACTGGTGTTTATCACAACCCGGTACGGTTTTATCATAAACCGACACAATATGGAAGGAGTTATCAATACTCATGATTAGGAGTATCGCTCTTACTACAAAGGTTGGTCAACCAACGATGTCATTCAATGTCACAGGTATCATTTATTTTCATATTTGATTATCTTTTTATAGCCTTGGTTATAAACCCTGGCTATATATATATTTGGGTATCATGACCCGTCCAGTGCTAAACCGCCAGGACATTTTTCAACTTATTGTATGCAGGAATAGCTTGAATAAATCGCTATGGATTATGAACATCATATGTCTTAAGCATGGCGGATTAATAAGTATCGGGCAAAAATAAATATGCATGATGGCATAGCAGACCAAGTGTTTTTAACTAGCCTATTACAAGGCGTTTCAGTGCCCAAAAGAATAATTGTTTTTTGGCAAGTATTGTAGCACGCGGAAGGCTAAACCGGCCTCCGGATCATGACTCGTCACCAGGTTGACTTGATGGCTGCGGATCATCTTGCACCGGTTCATCATCCTCCTCTCTACCCAGTGGCTGGAAGTCAATGGTTACCCAGTCGATCCCAGTTAGGGCTTGGAATACAGCTTCATCACTTATAAGGGTGGACGGTTCAATGTCAGGGGCATAGGTGTGCTTACGGACTGGCGGGATAAGATTTTGAGCCTCAGGAGTTGGTGCAGCGACCCGTTTGTTGTTGACGTCATAACTCGCCTGGTAATATGAAAGATCAGCTTCTTCAGCCAATTGACAAGCCAGTGGACGTACTTCCCGGTTTATGGCTCGGAGGTCATGATTGCCAAATTCTGATCCGTCTTCTTTTAAGCTTGGATAGCCTTTACTCACATCCACCGGATCAAGATCAGGCACCCATGCTTTCGCCCGGGTTAAGGCGGTCAGAGCACCAGCCCTTGCAGCAGATCTCTTTAGCTCTTCTACCTGGGCAGGCAGCATCGACAACTTTTTTAAGGTCTCTTTGATTAGAGTTGGGGGCGGCTTGTTGTGAGAAGCGGTGCAGATGATCCGTTGCGCGCCGGTATATAACTGCTCTATAAGAGTATAGGCAGCCTTCAGTTTCTTCTGTACGTCAGAGCCCAGATGACTAATGCGAGTCCCTGCATCATTACAAACATCAGTAAACCAGCAATGTATGGGATGATATGTTGAAAACTTAAAGCCAGGATATTTACCAAACACAGCAGCAGTCATGGCATGTATTTGCCGCTTTCACCAGTCAGCTCGTCTACCACCGGTTTAAGAGCTGCTTCTGCGTCCTCGGCTCTTTTTTGCAATCCAGATTTTTCATTGTCCCAATCCACCCGCTCCTTGTTGAAACTCTCCTTCAGCTTTTCCATAGCGGCTAAGGCATTGGTCAGCTCATCTTTGGCTTTGGAGGTTTCTGCTTGCTGGGACTTGATGTTTTCTTGCAGATCAGCGGCTTGAGTTTCCTTTTTGCTCAGCTCAGCATATAAGAGACAGACATATCATAAGTTGGCAGTACATATTTGAAGTACCAAGCACATAACAAGTTATGCACCTGATACTTGGGGGCTAATGCATATTTGCTCGTTATCAGAAATTTCTATAAGTCCCAAGCGCAATACAAGTTTTACTCTTGGCACTTGGGGGATAATGTATGGTTGCTCAAAGTGACGTTATGGGTATTCTTCTAAAGTCCCGGTTCATCTTCATAAGTTAAACCGGCCCTTGGGGACTACACCGGCGAAAGTTACAATATTGCAATTTCAAAAGTACCGGTTCATCTTAAAAAGATAACCCGGCCCTTGGAGGCTAAGCATGCAAAGTTGAAGTATTACAAAGTCCCAGTTTAGATGAGTATCATAAACCGGCACTTGGGGGCTACTGGAGTTGATATTTCGAATTGGACATAAGAGAGAAGCAGTTTTGCAGTTACCTCATATCGCACCTTCATCAGATTCACTAAACCGGCTTCAAAGTCGCGGCTTGTGTATAGACGGTTTAAAAAACCAGAATGGATGTCTTGGGCGTTGAGGTGGGCATAGGTTGACAAATTTGTGCTCCATTTGCCATTGCTCATAGTAGAAAGCTCGTCCTTGGCACTATGCTTCGATAAAGCAACAGGGTTGCCAGGAGTGGTGTGTCCGACGCTAGTAATCATAATGTCATCCTGTTTATCACCAACAGCCTTCACCAGGGATGACGGTTTATCAGCAGCCTTAGCTGGACTTGCTGGCTTATCATCAGTTCGGGCCGGGCTTGTCGGTTTATTAGTATGACCTGTGGTGTCAACTTCTACTTGTTCAACTATGAAGTCATAATCTTGAGGTGGCGGGTCATCATGAATAACGTCAGTATTTGTTCCTTCTAGATCCGGAGTCTTCTCCGGTTCAATAACCACATTATCATCAGCAGGTTTATTTAATCGAGCCTTCTTGCTGTGTCTAGGCTTGGCACTGAGAAGAACAAACATAATGATCAATACATCAGATGAACATAAGGTATTAAGAGTAAATTTAAGGCATAGCTCACCCAGGAACTGTCTTGAGGGTTGGAAGTTGTGTGGCCGTTGACTCGCCAGAGGATGACTGAGGTGTTCCCTGATAATTCGAATCAGACGGATTAAGAGGCTGTCGGAAACAACCCGCCTTGGGGCAAGAAGTGTCAAGAGTATAAGAGACCTCTGATCGACGTTTCCGAATCGGAGTATTCGGTAAACCAGCGGAGGTAACTACCTGGCCGCTGTGCCGGGTTGTGCGGCGCGCTTCGTGCTGCTGTGTCTTCAAAAGAAAGTTTGGGTCCAAGTGAGCAAGGGGTGAGAAAATTTTACTTTCCGGCTTGCTCGGCGGATTTTCGGTGTTGGCAGAGGATCTGAACCAGAGGAAAGAATAATTACCTCTACATCATCAGCTTGACTGCCTTCAGCATCGTCCTGATAATAGTCATTGTCAATGAGGTGTATGAAAAATGAACCAAGAGAGTCAAGTTCTACCTCAGAGCCCGGATTAGCCAAGTCAGCATCAGCATTTGGTTCGGAAGACTCAGTGGTCCTCTTCTTGGCAGGCTTTTTAACAACCTTGGTCCTGGGACAAGGTATCTTAGCCGGTTTATCCTGTGGATTCTTCTTCCAGAACGGATCATCACCATGTCAAAGATGGACAAAATTTTGAGAGAATATTTCAAAGGAGCAATTTAGAACAAAAAGTTGTGATTCTTACAATTGGCGGTTTGTTGGAAACGCAGAAAGGACTTAATCCGGTCTGGCTACAGGCAGCCTCTGATTCATTCGGTATTTTCTTGACAGCCTCAGTAACTTCAGCCTCTATTAGCTGAATATCAACATGTCGTTGAGGGTCTTTCACACTCCCTATGTATTCACACATCAAACCGGGGCGCCGGCTTAAGGGCAGAATGCTCCAGGTTATCCAACAGCGAGCAAAATCAACACCTATTAAACCGTTCGCCATAAAGGCTCCAGGCTTTGACAGTTGTGGAGCGTAGTTGGACCTTTCCTTTGCAGTTAATCTCTAAGGAAAGGGATGTGTATTGCTAAGACGGTGAGGGCGGTAACCCAGCAGAGGATTTTCATCAGTCGGAGATGTGTCTTTGCAATAAAACCAAGTCTGATTCCAGTCCTTGGGGTGACTATGAAGTTTGGCGTGAGGGAAACTGACAACCTTCCTCTTTTGAATCGCCATTTCACCAAGCTCAGTGTTGGGTCCGTCTGTGAACTCTGTGCGACGGTTTAAATAGAAGAAATCCCTAAACAGTTCAACTGGGGGTTCCTCTTGAAGATAAGCCTCGCAAAATACTTGAAAATGGCAAACATTGGACATAGAGTTTGGGCCAATGTCCCGAGGGTGGAGTTGGAAGCTAGCAAGTACATCTCGGAAGAACTTTGACCCGGGAGGGCTAAACCCTCGGCTCAGGTGATCGACAAATACGACTATTTCTCCATCCTTGGGCTCGGGAGGATTTTCTGGACCGGGGACCCTCCACTGGATAACTTCTTTCTTCGCTAAAGCGCCAGTTGTGACACATCCCTCTAGTTGCGATTCCGTAACTCGGGAAGGGACCCAGTTACAAGCATAAAATTGTTTGGCCATTGCAATGAAAAGCTAGAAAAAGATAAATGCCGGTTTAAAATTTATGATGGGCAAGCATAAAGTGATGCAAGATAAGCTGAAGCAGAGGTATATGCATATTGCTAAACCGGAGTCTGATATTGTTAAATCGGAGTCTGATATTGCTAAACCGGAGTCTGACAATGGAGGAGGTGCAAAGACAAATGAATCGGCGGTTTAAGAGGGGACTAATGGTATCTACCGGATTATCATTTTTCAAAAAGCTAAACCACCTGTATTGGTATGAAAGGTACAGATCTAAAGTAACTAAGCAAGGGGAAAACAGTTTTCACAGACTGGTACGGTAAATTCAGATATGTGGCATGTCAGAAAATCAAAATATACTTAGACCTAAAATACAGGTGTTTCAACAGTTCATCAGATTCAGATGAGTTTCTTTCTATACGAAGGGGATGCTATAATGAGGAAAAAGGGGACTATGGCTACAGCCGCACACGAAATATCAGATCCAAACTAGCCGTTTATGATACTAAGAAGAATAGGGAAGAACGGCGCCGAAGCTTCAATGAACTCCGATGAACACCGAAACCCTAATGGTGGATCTGGAGCAAGGAAGGGGAAACTTACCAATGCTGATGGAACAACGGAGGAGCGCCGCGTTGCTCTGGTGCGATCAGGTTGATGCAGCGGCCAGAGTTGAAGACGAGGGCGAAGCTGGACGACGGCGGCTGCGTGTGACGGTCAGGTCGGCGCAAGGAAGAAGAAAGGCGAAGAGGCAAGGGGGAAAAATGAAAAGGACCCCCGGCCTTATTTATAAAGGCGAAGATATAAATGACAGGCGCGAGAATCGAGGAGCCTAAAGTTGGATATGTGACAGAGTTGTCGCCTCGATTGTCGGAGGTTCATTAATGAAGGTGAGATATATACCATTTTTAATAACAGGTGACGTCATGACGGTTTGTCATGATACTGGAAGATGACGTCATGGCGGTTTACAAGATTTATGCAAAGATGCTGAAGGAAGATTTTTTCTCAAGTGTTGAAGATTGACATGAACCAGTTCAAATCAATCTAGGGCCTAATGTTGGGGATCTTACTACTGGGTATAAACCGGCTAGGAGAGGTCGGGTCATCCCCATAATGAGTTACTTATATGTGAAGCCCATGAAGACAAGGACTGTGGCGCTTCATGAAGGCCCAAGGCCCAGAGGCAGGTTATGGCCTGTAGACATAAACCGCCATATCATATGTAACTTGTGTTGTAAGATAAGCAAGGTAGAAACCGAGCCGGACACGTTTATGAGCCGGCCTCGAGATTCTGTAAACCGTCGGGCGTCAACCTGTGTATATAAAGGGACGACCCGGCGGCGGTTTAGGGACAGGAAACAAAAACTCGAGAGCCAGGCATAGCGGATTTGCTCCCTGGTCATCAAAACCCTAGCAATTCCACAACAACTGGACTTGGCCTTTACCTTCACCGCAAGGGGCCGAACTAGTATAAACTCTCCGCGTCCTTTGTCCGCTTTAACCCCTTTAAGCTAACCCGACGCGATGGCTCCACGACTAAGTCCTTTCACCAGAACATCTGCCGTGACAAAACCACGACAGTTTAAGAATAGGCTCAGGAGTTGGCTCGGGAAGTGTCCAATTATTTTCATTTGTCAACATATTATTCAATAGAATTTCAGCTTCATCTGGTGTTCTTTCCCTGAAAACACAACCAGCACAACTATCCAGGTGGTCTCTGGAAGCATCGGTTAGTCCATTATAAAAGATATCAAGTACTTCATTTTTCTTGAGAGGATGATCAGGCAAAGCATTAAGTAATTGGAGAAGCCTCCCCCAAGCTTGTGGGAGACTCTCTTCTTCAATTTGCACAAAATTATATATTTCCCTTAAAGCAGCTTGTTTCTTATGAGCAGGAAAATATTTAGCAGAGAAGTAATAAATCATATCCTGGGGACTACGCACACAACCTGGATCAAGAGAGTTAAACCATATCTTAGCATCACCCTTTAATGAGAGCGGAAATATTTTAAGGATATAATAGTAGCGAGTTTTCTCATCATTAGTGAACAGGATGGCTATATCATTTAATTTCATAAGATGTGCCACAACAGTTTCAGATTCATAGCCATACAAAGGACCAGATTCAACCAAAGTAATTATATCAGGGTCGACAAATAATTCATAATCTTTATCAGTAACAAAGATAGGTGAAGTAGCATAAGCAGGATCATATTTCATTCTAGCATTCAGAGTTTTTTGTTTCAGCAAAGCTAATAATTTCTTAAGATCACTTCTATCGTTGCAAGCAAGAAAGTCTCTAGCAGTTTCTTCATCCATAACATAGCCCTCAGGCACAACAGGCAATTCATATTTAGGGGGAGAGTCTTCATCATCACTGTCATCAATATTATCTGTTTCAATAATTTCATTCTCTCTAGCCCTAGCAAGTTGTTCATCAAGAAGTTCACCAAGTGGCACAGTAGTATCAAGCATAGAAGTAGTTTCATCATAAGTATCATGCATAGCAGAAGTGGCATCATCAATAACATGCGACATATCAGAATTAATAGCAGAAGCAGGTTTAGGTGTCGCAAGCTTACTCAAAACAGAAGGTGAATCAAGTGCAGAGCTAGATGGCAGTTCCTTACCCCCCCTCGTAGTTGAGGGATAAATTTTTGTTTTCGCGTCTTTCAAGTTCTTCATAGTGACCAGCAGATATAAATCCTAAGTGAGTCAAAGAATAGAGCTATGCTCCCTGCCAACGGCGCCAGAAAATAGTCTTGATAACCCACAAGTATAGGGGATCGCAACAGTTTTTGAGGGTAGAGTATTCAACCCAAATTTATTGATTCGACACAAGGAGGGCCAAAGAATATTCTCAAGTATTAGCAGTTGAGTTGTCAATTCAACCACACCTGGATAACTTAGTATCTGCAGCAAAGTATTTAGTAGCAAAGTAATATGGAAGTAACGGTAACGGTAGCAAAAGTAATATTTTTGGGTTTTGTAGTGATTGTAACAATAGCAACGGAAAAGTAAATAAGCGAAGAACAATATGTGAAAAGCTCGTAGGCATTGGATCAGTGATGGAGAATTATGCCGGATGCGGTTCATCATGTAACAGTCATAACATAGGGTGACACAGAACTAGCTCCAATTCATCAATGTAATGTAGGCATGTATTCCGAATATAGTCATACGTGCTTATGGAAAAGAACTTGCATGACATCTTTTGTCCTACCCTCCCGTGGCAGCGGGGTCCTAATGGAAACTAAGGGATATCAAGGCCTCCTTTTAATAGAGTACCGGACCAAAGCATTAACACGTAGTGAATACATGAACTCCTCAAACTATGGTCATCACCGGGAGTGGTCCCGATTATTTTCACTTCGGGGTTGCCGGATCATAACACATAGTAGGTGACTATAGACTTGCAACATAGGATCTAGAACTCACATATATTCATGAAAACATAATAGGTTCAGATCTGAAATCATGGCACTTGGGCCCTAGTGACAAGCATTAAGCATAGCAAAGTCATAGCAACATCAATCTCAGAACATAGTGGATACTAGGGATCAAACGCTAACAAAACTAACTCGATTACATGATAAATCTCATCCAACCCATCACCGTCAAGCAAGCCTACGATGGAATTACTCACGCACGGCGGTGAGCATCATGAAATTGGTGATGGAGGATGGTTGATGATGACGACGGCGACGGATTCCCCTCTCCGAAGCCCCGAATGGACTCCAGATCAGCCCTCCCGAGAGAGTTTAGGGCTTGGCGGCGGCTCCGTATCGGAAAACGCGATGAATCTTTCTCTCTGTTTTTTTTCCCCGAACACGAATATATGGAATTGGAGTTGAGGTCGGTGGAGCTCCAGGGGGCCCACGAGGCAGGGGGCGCGCCCAGGGGGGCAGGCGCACCCCCCACCTTCGTGGCAAGGGTGTGTGCCCCCTGGCCTTGATTCTTGCGCCAGTATTTTTTATTATTTCCAAAAATAATCTCCGTGGAGTTTCAGGTCATTCTGAGAACTTTTCTGCACATTAATAACACCATGGCAATTCTCCTGAAAAAACAGCGTCAGTCCGGGTTAGTTCCATTCAAATTATGCAAGTTAGAGTCCAAAACAAGGGCAAAAGTGTTTGGAAAAGTAGATACGACGGAGACGTATCAGCTCCTCCTGCTGCTGTCCTCCTCCTGCAATCACGGCAAGGTCAGCACCAAGGGATCGTGCTCCCAACACATGTTGACGAGGGGCGAGTGGTGAACTTACGCTGGGGGCTGCGCCGGGGGCTGCTGTGCGGGCTGCTCAATACCACTAGCGGCGTCCTCGAAGTGCCCGCCAGGGGCCGGCCGCCCGCTGAGGACCTGGCCCTCTTCACCCTCTGGGCCAGCGTCTCCGCATCCCTGCAAAGATGAAAACAGATCAAGATAAGCGGTACAGTCTGAGGAGACGGAGATGACAAAATGGAACAAGATACTTACTCATCCTCCACCTCCTCTTCTGCTGCCTTCCTCTTCCTCCTTGGGCTGAGGGACCCAAAGTCGAAGACGACCTCCGCGTCGACGTCTGCCAGAGGAGGGGAAGAAGGTGGAGTCTGGCCACGCTTGGACGAAGAAGAGGCAGTTGCTTTCTTCTTCGCCACCGCGGCCTTCACCAACTTCCTCGCCGCCACGGCCCTTGTCTGGCGCACGGACCCCTCCTGGGTCTGCTGCGGTTGTCCAGCCCTACCAGGACGGACCGGCTCGCCGGAGCTAGCCCACCGCAGGACTCGCCCTCTCCTCGTGATCGGAGGGTCGACAGCCTCGGCCTCCTCCTCCGATGACTCATCGGCCACATCTTTAATAAGAGGGGCCCTGGTGCCGGCGCTGCTGGTCTCCCAGCAGATTCCGCCCACTGGGCGAGCTTCCCCTCCTCCGTGGCTGTTGCGACCTCATCCTCCACGCCGCCAGCGCTGCCGGCCTCCCTGGCAACCTCCGCCTCCGCCGCCCAGGCGGTGATGTAGTCCAGCTCCGCTGGGGTAGTGTCCTGGACGAGCAACGGCTCGTCGCGGACGTACTTCTCTGCCAAAGTATCAAAGAACTCCTGCACCTGATCCACCGGCGGCTCGGCCCAATTCAGGACGGGACCGTGCGCATTGCAGTACGGCATCATGGCGATGATGTCGGTCTGGCGCGAGTTGTTGCTCAGCGGGACGACCCCCGCCGGCAACCCAAACAAGGGCCCCGTGGCGACCTTGCCGGCCTTCGCAGCCTTGCCGGACCTCTCGGCCTTGCCGTCGCGGTTCACGTCGAGCTGAAAGAGCCGCTGGCAGAAGTGGGTGTGCCCCATGACCGTGAAGTTGTGATTCGGACCGGGGCGGAGCCTCATGATGTCAGCCGCATTCCTGAAGAGCCAGGCCGGCCTCCCCTTGTTGTGCAGGGGAGCGATTCGGCGGCGGATGAAGTCCGCCCCAATCATCTACAGGGTGAACCCGGCAACGGTGAGGCGATGAATCCTGTTGGTGGCGACCTTGAGCTTGTCATCCTGGGCGTCGACATCGCCCCAGTCGTTCCTGCGAACCGATGGCGCACGGCGGACCCGGCAGAATCCCTGTGGGTCCTCCTCCTCAATCCAGCACCACCGGCCCCGCCACTCTTCCCACCTCTCCTTCTGAGCTCCCTCCGGGTATGTCCCGTTGGACCTTGGGATGCAGGCGACACAACCGGAGATGGCGCCTCCCTTTTGGATTCGAGGATAAAAGTAGTGGTGAAAGAGCGCCGTGTTGGGGAGCACTCCGGCGAAGCCCTCGCAGAGATGGGCGAAAAGAGCCATGCACGCCACGGCATTGGGAGTGAAATCCAGAAGGTGGAAGCCAAATGTGTGCATGACATCATTGAAGAAATCGGAGAAAGGGGGTAGAGGCCGCAAGAAAAGTAATCAACAAAGAATGGGTACCGATTCGGGCCGGGCTCGGCGAAATCGGCAGGGATGATACGTGTGGCCGGGTGCCCCGTCGTCTCGCCCCCATATTCACCCCCCACAAAGGCTTGAAGTAGTCCCGAAGGTGGACCACATCGACCGTTGAGGGGAAGTAGGCGGACTGCGTCCGTCGTGCCGCCAACTCGCTCTTCGGCGGCTCCTTCGCCCCGGCGTCCTTGGCCACTCCCTTGCCTTTGCTAGTTTTGGGTGCCATGGCGGCTGCGAGAGGCGAAGGATGAAGGGCGACGAAGACGCGGCGGCGGCGAGCGAAGGCGAGAGCTTGAGAAGGGTGAAGGAGGGCATGACGGTTCCGAGATTGGAGAAAGCGCAGAGGGTAAATGAGCAGCGCGCCTGCGGTTATTCCTTTTTATGGGGAAGGCGCGGGCCGCCTCTTTACCATTTACAGCGATGTGAAGCATGCGTGCGGAGACCGCCCCACGCATGACCCCCACGTCACGCACGACCCTCCACGTCGCGCGTTCAACACGGGTCGTGGGGAAGCGCAGCGGACGAAAAAGTTACTACGGTAAAAATCTGCCCCACCTGCCCGCACACCGTACTGGGCCTAGCCCAACAACGCATCGCACTTTTGTGTGGCCCAGGCCCGGGGGCTCCTGTCGGTGTACGAAAGTAGGGGCTCTCCTTTTGACCCCTTTACATGTGCACGGGCAGTCAGAGCCGTGCCCGCGGCCACACTTAGCAGGGTAGAGGAGGGAAGCCGGAGCACAAGACAACAAAAGCAACGCGAAGACCAAGAGACACTAAAGAGTAAAGGGGCGAGGTGGACTCCCCCGGCAAGACCCTTGCCGGGGCGGCCTCCGCGGCCCCGGCAAGAGCCTTGCCCGGGCAGCTTGCCCAACACCAGCAGAGCAAGCCACCCTTGAGCCCAAGGGTTCCAAACGCCGCCAACAACTACATTGGAACCAAGGCTCGGGAGGCACCTCCGTGGTGGCATGCAGATCTGTGTCAAGATCATAAACACACGAGATGAGATGAGGACCAGAAGACGACGACCCTCGGCGGGATCCCAGCTGAGGAAATCCACAAGACCCCCGGAGAGATCCTTGGGGGACGACCACGACGCCATGACAAGACCCTCGCCGGGGCCCTGGTAAGACCCTTGCCGAGGACATCAACAAGGCCGCAGCCGGGCCCACGTCTACCAAGACTCCACCGCCGTCCCCATGCAGCTGCTAGCTCAACCAGCTGGGCAGGCACCTGCGTGGCAACGAGCGGCCTCTACGCCGACCCAGCAAGCACCTGCGTCGTGGCATGCAGATCTTCGTGAAGGCTCCACCACCGCGCCAGCCCAGCAGCCAGCCAACGTGGCGCCACGACGCCTCGTCAGCCCGAACGCGCGTTGAAGCCAGGCGAGGCGGCGACAGCTGGGACGTGCTTCCTTGCTGTCCCCGATAAAGCGAGAGGGGCACGTCGGCAATGCATCAACTGCGTTTGTCCGACGGTGCCAGAGGATAGACTCATCCACTGTACACTTTTACACCTCCTGTGTGCCACTGTGGCAACCCCTTTTGTCTATAAAAGGAGGCCCGAGGCGTCCAGGAGAAGGATTTGGATCTTTTGGGCAAGTAATACCCCGTAGCTAGCTCAAGAACACAAGAACACTCAAATACATCCACCAAAGCAGGACTAGGGTATTACGCATCTTCGCGGCCCGAACCTGGGTAAACGATCCGTGTGCTTCCTGTCAGACCCACTCTTTGCACAACCCCGCACCCGCCAACCGTAGAAGGGATCCCAGAGATTCCATAGCTGTCAATTTCCCCGACATGGTGGAAAAATCACCTTTGTTGAAAAACTGGCTTAAGTTAGACCAAACGGTCCCTCCGGAATGCGGGCATTTTTTCGACCACCTCCAAATCACCTCAATTTTGGCACACATGATCTCTTGCACAAACAAAGCTAGGTTTCCAAGGTTTTATATTTTATTCAATTTTTTTAATTTATACTACCCTCTAGACTGACTTATCAAAACATCGGTCTCTACCTCAAGGGGGCATTGTACAATATTTTTTTCAAAACTTTCTTTCATAGCCATGTTTGGCACATGTGGGTCACCCTGTACAAGAAAATTTGGGTGATTTGGAGGTGGTGGAAAAAATCACCTTTGTTCAAAAACTGGCTTAAGTAAATGGTCCCTCCGGAATGGGGGCATTTTTTCGACCACCTCCAAATCACCTTAATTTTTGCACACATGATCTCTTGAACAAACAAAGCTAGGTTTCCAAGGTTTTATATTTTTTTGAATTTATACTGCCCTCTAGACTCACTGATCAAAACATCAGTCTATACCTCAAGGGGCATTGTACAATATTTTTTTCAAAAATTTCTTCATAGCCATGTTTGGCATATGTGGGTCACCATGTACAAGAAAATTTGGGTTATTTGGAGGTGGTGGAAAAAATTACCTTTGTTCCAAAACTGGCTTAAGTTAGACCAAATGGTCCCTCCGGAATGCGGCTATTTTTTCGACCACCTCCAAATCACCTCAATTTTGGCACACATGATATCTTGCACAAACAAAGCTAGGTTTCCAAGGTTTTATATTTTGTACAATGTTTTTGAATTTATACTGCCCTCTAGACTGACTGATCAAAACATCGGACTATACCTCAAGGGGGCATTGTACAATATTTTTTTTCAAAATTTCTTTCATAGCCATGTTTGGCACGTGTGGGTCACCATGTACAAGAAAATTTGGGTGATTTGGAGGTGGTGGAAAAAATCACCTTTGTTCAAAAACTGGCTTAAGTTACCGAATGGTCCCTCCGGAATGCGGGCATTTTTTCGACCACCTCCAAATCACCTCAATTTTCGCACACATGATCTCTTGCAAAAACAAAGCTAGGTTTCCAAGGTTTTATATTTTTTTGAATTTTTTTTAATTTATACTGCCCTCTAGACTGACTGATCAAAACATCGGTCTATACCTCAAGGGGGCATTGTACAATATTTTTTTTCAAAATTTTCTTTCATAGCCATGTTTGTCACTTGTGGGTCACCATGTACAAGAAAATTTTGGGTGATTTGGAGGTGGTGCAAAAAATCACCTTTGTTCAAAAACTGGCTTAAGTTAGACCAAATGGTCCCTCCGGAATGCGGGCATCTTTTCGACCACCTCCAAATCACCTCAACTTGTGCACACATGATCTCTTGCACAAACAAAGCTAGGTTTCCAAGGTTTTATTTTTTTTGAATTTTTTATTAATTTATATTTCCCTCTAGACTAACTGGTCAAAACATCGGTCTATATCTCAAGGGGGCATTGTAAAATATATATTTTTTCAAATTTTCTTTCATAGCCATCTTTGGCAAATGTAGGTCACCATCTACAAGAAAATTTGGGTGATTTGGAGGTGGTGGAAAAATCACCTTTGTTCAAAAACTGGCTTATGTTAGACCAAATTGCCCCACTGGAATGCGGTGATTTATTAGACCTCCTCCAAATCACCTCAATTTTGCACACATGATATCTTGCACAAACAAAGCTAGTTTTCCAAGGTTTTTTTTTTGAAATTTTTTTGAATTTATAATGCCCTCTAGACTGGCTAATCAAAACATCGGTCTATACCTCAAGGGGGCATTGTAAAATAGATTTTTTTTAATTTTATTTGATAGCCATCTTTGGCACATGTAGGTCACCATGTACAAGAAAATTTGGGTGATTTGGAGGTGGTGGGAAAAATCACCTTTGTTCAAAAACTGGCTTAAGTTAGACCAAATGGTACCTCCGAAATGCGGTCATTGTAAAATATTTTTTTCAAATTTTATTTGAAATTTCTAATGCCCTCTTATACTTGTTTATAATGCCCTCTTATATTTTTTCTTTGAAATTTATAATGCCCTCTTATATTTTCTTTGTAATTTTTGAATATTTTTTAAATTTATAATGCCCTCTTATATTTGTTTATTTTTTAATGCCCTCTTATATTTGTTTATTTTTTTAATGTCATCTTATTTTTTATGAATTTTTTTTAATTTATCAAGCTAGGTTTCCAAGATGGCTAGGCTGGCCCATGCTTTTCCTTTTGTTTATTTTTTTCCTTTTCCTTTTGTTTACATAAAAATTACCTGACCACTCAAAAAATAACATAAAAATTACATGACCCCTCAAATAATAACATACCAAAAATTCAAAAGGTATTTTTATCAAACACATCTTTTTGAATATTTATATTTTCTTTTCTTATTAATAAGTGACATTTTCAAAATTCTAATAAGTAGGGTAATATAACTTTATTAAAAAAATAAAGTACATCTTATTTCAAATTCCTTTTTTTGCACACACTATTTTTAACTAGTATTACAGTACTCTTCTAAAATTACATTTTAATTCCTTCACACTTTGATGATGGAATATTTGCTCTGTTATTGCAACATATGTTCAAATGATGGAACATTTGATCTTTTTGCTTATTCAAATTATGCATTGTTGGAATGTGTGAGGATGAACAATTATCAGTAACTTTACTAAACCCATTTACTATAATTCATGACAGCTAATTTGGAACATTGCCAGATTCTAAATTTGGTATGATTTGCACATGGGCCCAACATGTTGCACTTGCCCACAGCATAGACAAGGTGTTGCAGCATGTCTGAAGCAACACTGAAGCGCCATTTGTGATCATTGCACCATCGAAACAACAACTAAACATAAAGGAAGTATTCACCACCAATAAAGTTAAGGCCACACAAATATAGATAGCATTCTAGATTACCACCACAGGTACCAGCCAGTTCACAACAGATTCAGTTCAGACACCTAATACATTACATTATATTACTAGAGCTAGTTTCCCACCAGTTTAGACCCAGATGCAGCTTTCCAAATGTAAAACATCATCAAATATACTGATGATGAGTAGGGCTTCCAGCTTCTGATGATCAGCATGATGTAGGACTAGATGTTAGGGCTTCTCAGGACCTTCAGGAGGGCAGAACGCTGAGCCCTCATCTTGTAGTCATCACCACTGATGGATGTAGCCCGACAATGTTCCATAAGATGCTCCATTAACCCAGATCTGGGCTTGGCCCTGCTGCAGTAGGGGCAGCGGAACTTGTCCGTCTTCTGGTTGTGGTACATTCCAGATCCCTAGGCCCTGATCTTGTCCACCACCTTCTCTTCGAAGGACTCGACGTTCCACTCGACCACATCATCTCCAGATTCATACTGCACACGTTAATGACTGACACTAATACATTATGCATTCAAATACTATAAACATCTAACACTAACTCAATGCACAAATAACATTTCAACTAGGCCTTACCTCGTACGGCTCATCTTCATCACTGTCATATGGGTAGTACCCAGATGAGTCCTACTTCCTCTTGTTGCCCACAAGATCCTCCTTCTGCTATATTGTCAGCCAAGCAAATCATTTACAAGGAATTGAATTGCAGTTCAAATAATGTCATTACAAACAAGTTGTTTTTGCATAATGATGGAAAGCTCCTAACTATATTGAAAAGGTGCACAGGTTACACATGGTATGTATATTTCAACAACTAATTCATAGACTATATATGAAGCTATATAGATACTAAACAATAGGGTGATGAACATACAAGTTCATTCATATGGACATACAAATCCAGATTTTTCTTTTGAACATGCATATGAAGGTATAAATCAATATCCATTCCTCTCTTATTAACCAATGAAATAGCAGTTTTTGACAGACAATGCAAATAGGAACTTTATATATAACTTCACAAACATATCAGGTTTTCATTTCATTTCAAATATTAATAAATATTTAGTTCTGAGCAGTTCTGAATGAGCACTCATATGTCAGAATGAGTGAAATGGTGAAGCCCAACTCCTACATCTAATTAAAATACCCTAACTCTAGCATCTAATTAAAAAACACTAACTCCTAGATCCACTGGATCATTGAATCACAAAGTTTACTTACATATGCCATTGGATATAAATGAATCCAGTACAAATAACACTAACTCATACATCTAATTAAAATATCATAACTCTTACTTCTACTACATCATTTAGTCACACAATTTAATTACATTCATCTCTGGCTATAAATGAATCCAATACAAAAGAAACCTAACTAAACATCTAATTAAAAAACACTAACTAGTACATCTACTACATGATTCATTCACATAATCTATATATAACTGGCTATAAATGAATCCAATACAAAAAAACCATAACTAATCAACTAATTAAAAAACCATAACTACTACATCTACTGGATGATTCAATCATAGATCCTACATATAACTGGCTATAAATGAATCCGATACAAAAAACCCTAATTATCAACTAATTAAAAAACCCTAACTACTACATCTACTGGATGATTCTATCACAGATTCTACATATAACTGGCTATAAATTAATCCAATACAAAAAAACCCTAACTAAACATCTAACTAAAAAACCCTAACTACTACATCTGCTGCATGATTCAATCATAGATTCTACATATCAGTGGCTCTAATTGAATCCAATACAAAAAATCCCCAACTAAACATCTCATTAAAAAACCCTAACTACTAGATCTACTAGATGATTCAATCACAGAATCCAAACTTAACCTTCACTATAAATCAATCAAACATCTAAAAACCCTAATTATCAGAAGGGGATGCAGCAACTAGCAACAACAAAAAACCCTAACACCTAAATCTACTGCTTAACGGGGGTAACTAGCAACGGAGGGGACTGTTGGCAAGGATTACCTGCAGGTCCACGTGCTCGCCGCCGGCCTCCGCTGGTCCATGAGACGGGCCGCTCGACGCTGTCACGCCAAGCTCCAGCACGGCGGAGTCCGCCACGGCCACCTTCTTGTCCTCCAGATCCGCCGCCGCAGCGACCGATCCAGCGCGTGGGGATGCAGAACCTCCTGCACCCGCACCGCCGAAGAGGGCCTGCACGGCATCTGCCACGGTCTCCGCTCCGTCTTCTCCAGATCTCCGTCCACGACGGCGGCTTCGCCACGGCCTTACTCCATCCGAGCCAGAAGCAAGCAGGAGAAGAGAGGGAGGCGGTGGTGGTGAGCAAACAGGTGGGGTGGCCGGTGAGGGAGACGATGAGGCAGAGGAGAGAGGAGGGAGAGGGAGGCGATTTGGGGGAAATGGGGTGGGTGATGTGGTCGGTGCCCGTTCCCCTCCTCTTGGACTAGGGGCCTTTTTTGGAAACTATCCACGCACACGTGCATGCGCACGACCGTGGGGAAACGCAACCACCAACGTATAATACACGTACACGCCCGGCGTACAATAGTACACGGGCTGGCGCTGGCTCATACAGGGCTCTACGAATGGTCTACGCTCGCTCTACGCCCACCTGAAATGACCATCATGCCCCTCGTTACGAACCGCCATCGACACATCTGGACCGTCCTTGTGTTTTTCCCACTCGCGTTCAGCCCAGGGGGGAGCACCAGAGCAGAAACGGTGTTGCACGCTTTCCTGCTGGAAATTGGAAATGTCGATTGGAAGAAGAGTGAAACCAACAATAGATGATACTAACATGGACCTTATATCAAAAAGACACAAGCCTTCGGTTCAGAAAAAAAAGACACAACCCTTTCACAATGCGATTAGGACAAAGCCTTCCTCTGTCTGTCACTATGTGAATACACGTTCCATCTCAACTTTGTGGGGGGGCGGCTCGGGTGACCTAACCCCACCGCTGCCGCCACCCCCTCCTGCCGCCTCCCCCTCGCCGCCGTCGGGCGTCCCCGCCGGGCAAAGCCCGTGCGGCTGCCGGCGGCGGCGGGCCTTTTCTCTCCCGTCACGCATGGAGGCCAGCCCTGGACGGCGCGCCGTGCGTCGCGGAGCTGCACGCCGGCGTGGATCTGGCCCTCCGGCCTCTTCTACGGCGCGGTGGCGCTGGATGCTGGGGCGGCGGCCCCAGGGAGCGGCGGCCCCCTCCTCTCCTCCTCGCGGTGGAGGACCGGCGGTTGACCGTTTTGGCGGCGGATCGTGGCGTTTCTGCTCGAATCTGGTGGGCGCGCGCCGTCGGCGGGATGCGGCGGTGCTGGCCGTCCTGGGCCGCATGGGTGGCAGGGCGGCTGCGCGTGGTGGAGGCCCCGGCGCCTCTGTGGCGGCATGTGTGGTTTGCCCTCCGGACAGATCTGATCTGGCCGGTGCGACCTCAATGTGCGGCGGCTCAGATCGACGGCGACCCGTGCACACGATGCTTGATGGAGGTTCCTTCAGCGGATCCGGGTGAAAACCTAGTTCTCGGCTTGTTGCCAAGACCGGCGTTGGCGGCACTCTTTTGTGTCATTACCTTCTTGAAGGCCTCGCCGTGGAGAAGCTCCAGACCTTTTTCTGCTACCTCCGGGGGAAACCCTAGATCAGTAGATCAGATGACGGCGGCGCGTTGGTGTCGTTTCCTCCTTGGGGGCGTCATTCTTGGAGGCGTACACGGGTTCGAGGGACCAGTGGGTGGCTTTTTTTGGTGGAGCGGTGCTTCATCCTGCACATTGATGACGGCGGATCTCGCCGGCGTGGTGCAGTGGAGACTCGGCGCCCGATGCGCGGTGCTGGACTGGCGCAGGAGGGGGTTGCTGTCTGACGTCATGGTGGCGTCGATGGCCGAGTGGCCTGACAAGGTAGAAGCCTCAATATCTGCTCTAAAGACGGACCAGCGGAAGATGGCGGCGACGACACATGTGAGTGCGTCAGACCAGTTCATGCCCCAGACCCGGTATGTGGCTCGGCTGGGGCTTCTGGCTTTTGATGATAGGCTTAGGTGAGTGGACTGGGTATTTGGCCCAGCTAGCGCCCCTTCATCATATGGATAGGAGTAGTGGCATTTGATGCCAAGATGGCGGATTCAGGCATATTGTTGTAATACATTGTAAGGTCCTCGAGAATAATCTATAAAGTGGCCGCATGCATCTTCCAGATGCAGAGGCCGGGGGTCATCCTCCTTTTCTAAAAAAAAATCTCAACTTTGTGATTCCACGGCCACTTATCATCTTCCACGGTACTTCCTCCCCTCCATCCACCTTTTACAGATTGTAATATATATGGTCTATATATAGATCAAAACGAATGAATCTACAGTTTAAAATATGCCTATGTTCGGTTCAGAAAAAAAGACACAACCCATTCACAATGCGATTAGGACAAAGCCTTCCTCTATCTCTCACTATGTGAATACACGTTCCATCTCAACTTTGTGATTCCGCGGCCACTTATCATCTTCCACAGTACTTCCTCCCCTCCGTCCACCTTTTAGGGATTGTAATATATATGGTCTATATACATCCGTATATAGTTCAAATCCAAATATCCAAAAAGACTTATATTTAGAAACGGAGTGAGTAGTATGAGAAGCATTATCATCATCATTCTCTAAGTTCGCACCAGAAAGACTTTTCAAGTTCATAAGTGGTTCCACCAAAGTTCTCTTCATTGATCCATAGTAGTTTGCGATTCAAGAAAATGACTACTCCCTATTGTTCTAAATATAAGTCTTTTTAGAGAGTCTCATATGGACTAGATATGAAGCAAAATGAGTGAATCTATACTCTAAAATACATCTATATACATCCGTATGTAGTGCATATAGAAATCTCTAAAAAAGACTTATGTTTAGGAATGGAGGGAGAACTATTTAGTGGTTGAATGGTCTCTGTCACTTATGTTGATTAATCAAATTTTTTTCGCCAATACGCATGGAAGTGTATCATTGCATTGATAGGTAGAGTGAATTACAGAGGTTGAGATCATCCGGCTTGTACACTATAAGGCGTGTCGGAGGCTCTCACGAGTAGAGAACAGGGGTTTGCTCAGCCCTATTACATCACAGTTTACATTACATCAAGCAAAGTTTGGATCCCATTGGTGTCGGTCTTCGCCCAAGCGCGCATGTCGTCTTGAATGGATGAGAAGAGGTAGCTGATAGAGGGTTGCTGTCGGTCGAAGATGCACTCAATGTGGTGTTTCCAGACTGCCCAGACGACCAGGGGACAATCGACACAAGGGCCTTGCGAAGGGAGGCAGGAGTGGAGTTGGTTGCGGCCCTCCACCATTCGTACAGTGGGAGATCGTCATTCGGAGGACCGGTGGTGAATTTGCACAAAGCCGGGGTGCGGTACCAGACCTCCTTGGAGAGGACGCAATCCACTAGCAGTTGATGAATGTCCTCGGCACCTTGATCACAGAGCACGCAGCACGGAGGGTGGGCCAAGACACGTTTGGCTAATGTTTCAGGCGTCCAACACCGGTTTTGCTTCACGAGCCAGAGGAATACCTTGACATTGGTTGGAGCCCATCCCTTACAAATCAGCCGCCAATCCATGTTGCTGATAGAGCCTTGGAAGAGACCTCCATAACAGGAGGAGGCGGAGTAGATCCCACTATCGGTCCACGCCATCGAATGCAATCTAGGTCGGAAGAGAGGGTCACTTGGAGAAGACTCCTCTAAAGATGGTTGTACCCGAAGGTGGCCACAACGCCTAGCGCTGCATGGATGTTTCTGGCCTAGGCACGGTTTAGAAGCCCTCCATGCATGAGTTGCCTGCTGCGGCATTAATCAATATATTATTAGAACAAGTCTCTATAAAGGACTCATAATTAGGCGGAAACTCCCATTTAATTTTTTCTATCAATCGGCACTTTTTAAGCATAGTAATATTCTCCAATAATACTTCACACCCAGCATGATGTGTAAATTTTTAAACTAGCTTCACAAGAAACCTAGGGCTCTCATTATGATAATTAGCCTCAAATATATAAGGATTATTATTGCATTGAAAAATAAAGTGTCAAATGTCATCATTGGAGCATTCACAAGTAATAGGATAAATATCACAAAGCTCTAAGGCGAGATGATCAACATGTTCAAGCCATATGCTAACTTATAAATTGCTTGATTGTGATGTTATCTCAGGATCATGTTCACTAGGCATAATCATAATAGGAACAACATGCTTTGGGAGGGATGCCATTTTTGTCTTTCTTCTTCTTTTTCTTCTTCACCACCTTAGGAGTGGGGTCAAGTATTTTTTGATCCTCTTCTTTGGAGAGAGTGGTTTGAAAGGAAGCTTGACCATGTCACCTGATTCATTCTTAGAAAAAACAGGATAAACTTGGGATACTTTTTTCCCACATTAGTGGCAATATGAGAAAAAATATTCTTTTTATATTCAAATAAAGTTCCTCTCTCCGTAAGTTTGGCTATGTAGGCATTCTCATTGCAATTCACCACATAAAACATATAGATAACACATAGAACACTATTAATCCCATATGTGAGAGTGCAATTAAACCAGGAATTTTTATGTCTCAATTCTTCACACCCCAAAAATAGACTAAGTTCATCATAAATTACTTGGGTGATCATGATGGTACATGATCATGATGTCAGAGCATTTGGCAATGATTTGATCACGATGGTGCGTGCATTGCAAATTAAAATGACCAACCTCATCGCAATGTTCACAAGTAATGGGATGGATGCATCAAATCATTTAGCTTGATCATTGAGTTCCTTAAGTCATATTTTAATTCTCTCATGTGTATGCCTCTTACAATACCTCTCATCCATAAATTTCATTCTTTCATACTGTCTATTCTTCCCACAATAATAAACATGCTTATATGAAACTTTTTTTGTAAAACATTTATCATGCCTATTGCAACCATGATTAATATTCAAAGAACATACATCAATAACCTTTCTAATTTCCTCTTTTATTCATTCATGACTAGCTTTTCATTCCATGCTTTCAGGATAAATTTTATAAAGATAATCAAGTACCTTCATTTTTTGTTGTTTTCTACCATAAGACAATTAGTGAGCAAGAAATTAAAATATTTAATCGCAAGATCAAAAGAAAACACTTTCAAGCACTAACTCCCCGACAATGGCGCCAGATCTTGTTGTCTACTACAAACTCCCATTCTTCTAGATTTTGTTGGGTCTCCAAGTGCATTGGAGTGTAGGACAGAAACAATTTCTCTCAAGTGGATCAGCTAAGGTTATCAATATGTGGGAGGTGTAGGTTGAAATTATTCCCTCTCAAACAACCCTGCAATCAAGATACAAGTAGTCTTTTGTGTCCTCAACACATCTAATAAAATTGTCAGTTGAAGATGTGCACTAGTTCGGCAAAGAGATTCATAATTTGGATGTAATAATATTTTTATGCTTTTGTAATAACTAAGTACAAGAACGTAACAAGTAGCAAAAGTGAGTAAAATGGTGTCTCAATCCTTAAAACAAGGACTCATACTTCCACTAATGTCTCTCAACATCATTAATATAGTTAAAAGACATGATATATCCTCAAAAAGTATGGCAAACAATCACTCCAAAGTACTTCTTATTATATCAAAGCGAGATGAGATAGTGCAGGTATGGCCAAGCATACCTCTAAGTTTGTCTTTCTAATCTTAGTCCGTATGACACGCCTCAATGTCACTTCAGGAAAGCCCGAAAATTATACTAAACAATCACATCATTATCTTCTTCGTTCTAACTTAATATATAGAGTCACCGCAGTGTCACTACAGCTATCTTCGACAATTATACTAGATATGCATCACATAATCTCACTGATTCCCAAAAGATTCAATCCAACATAAAGGAAGTCATAGCATGAGAAAGATTCAATTAACCACAGAGAGAATAAGAGGGATACATCTTAATTCAACTTAATTAACAAAATCCATGATCATGAACAATATTGAAAACTGAGATGATCAAGCAAGAGAGAAACCCTCAACCCCGAGAAAGAATTACTCCCGCATCATCATAGGAGCAACAAGGGATGATGAAGAGCTCGAAGAAGTTGAACACCCCACACCCCCTCCGGCAGGGTGCCAAAAAAGTGCTAGTTGGGCCTCCCCCGAAAAGTAGAGAGGCAACAACGAAAAAATCACATAAAAATAGGGGGCGTGAGAGGCGGCGAAGAGGGCCACCAATGGCTCCACAGGCCCTCTCCTCGTGCCGCAACCCTAGGGTGCATGGTGGGGTTGCATTGGGCCCAAGGTATCTTCTAGCTTGAAACTTCACGAAGGTATTTTTCTCTATTTTTTTGGCCCCAAAAAAATTATTTCTGCAAATTTTAAAAGGATGTTGAAAACAACAACTGGCATTGGACACTGAATTATGTAGGTTAGTCCAATAAGATCATATAAAAAGGAGCCAAATCCATGTGTAAGTGGTATGAATATAGCATAAATACTTTACAAATTATAAATACATCGGACATATATCGGTCATCGACAATGTTAGACCTACTCGGGTATGGGAGTGTGGACAGTGGTGCATCGGCGGCTGGTTCCGATGGCAGCGGTGGTCGTTCGGTTTAGGGACCTGGATGTAATTTTATTACGTTTAAGGTGTTTTATACTTTGGTGAACTTTTTACAATAGAATTGAGTCATTTTTGCGTAAGAAAATACCAGAGACTAGAGGACACTTGGTTTATTTACGTGGCAATGAGCTCATCCTTGGCACTAAATTATTAGTTCCGTCCAAGCGAGCATCAAAGGCTGAAGGTCTGCTTTGGTTTTCAGGTTGTCAACTCTGTCACACTATTTCCTGGATTTACAACGACATTTACGCCAAATTTTGTGACATAAACAAACTGAGACAAAATTATCATGTTTACCAACAAAACTTGCCACTCGCGTCAACTAAAGTTGTCATAAGAAACCTTCGGGCATTCGGGATTCATCGGGCTTCAAAAAAAGACTCTCTAGTAGGTTGACCCACATGGAGGGGGTAATTTTGTAGTGTCAGCTGACCAACAGTGCGAATGCTATATCTCGCTTAGCATCCGTCTCGCTTGAAAGGCTCGCCCTTATGGGCCCGTATCTTAGTGATGTCGCTCTCCCGCTAGTTCAGTCGCTCGCTCGCTCGTTTTATGTATGGTTTCGTCTATTTTTTTCTTTCGGTTTTCCTTCTTTCTCTGGTTGTTTTGTTTTTCCATCATGTTTTTTTCATTCTTTCATGCTTTTTACTAGTTTTGTTTTTTTCTTTCTTTCTTTGTTTCTTTTTTTTCCTTATTCGTTTATACTTTTTTTCTTTTCTTTTTTGTTTCCTTCTCGGTTTTTAGAGGTTTTCTCCGTTTTCTTTATACAAGTTTTATATACACCAGGAACTATTTTTATATACACGTTTAACATTTTCTCAATACGTGATTAACATTTTTGATAACTTATATTTTTATGTCTATCTTTTCATACATATTGTATATTTTTTGTATACAACAGGAATATTTTTATATACACATTTAACATTTTAAAAATACCTGATTAAAAATGTTTAGACATTTTTTTAACACAACACAATCGAAGTTGGTCACATACACAAGTATACATTCACCCTATGAACGCACGTACGCACACGCTAGTCCTATGAGCACCTTTGAGAGACTGAGCTGACACATCATCTTGAGATTGACGAAGTCATCACAGACACCTTTATAGTAGACGGAATCGTCTCCTCCCACTGAATGCACATCGCGTGAAGGCCTGAAATAATTCCAAAAATAACGTGAGCACCAATGTCAAATCTAGGACTTGAATACTGATGGGCTGAGGATCTCACTATTCTCCTAACCATCCAACCACAGGTTAATTCGCAACATTTTTTTATGTCTACTTTTTTCATAAAGATTATACATCTTTTGTATACATCAGGAGCATTATATATATATACATATTAACATTTTCCAAATTATACATTTTTATGCATGAAAAACATTTTTATATACACATTTAACATTGTACATATACATGATTAACATTTTTGAAAAGCTTACATTCTTTGATGTCAACTTTTTTCCAAACACATTGTAGATTTTTTTGTATACATTTTGTGTATAATTTCGAAACATTTTTTCAATAGATATTTACATTTTTCGAATGCATGATTAAATCTTTCAGAAAAAATTGAAAACAAATTTTTTTTTCTACTTTTTTGATACGCACTATACACTTTTTGTATACGTCAGAAACATTTTTTTCTACACATTTATCATTTGTTTAATGCATGATTAACATTTTTCAACTTTTGCATATAAAGTGATTTTTACAATAGACATGCTCAAAATATTTTGAAATATAAGAAAAGGTAAAAAACGAATGCAAAAAAGTGAAAGAAAAATGTGCCGAAGGCCTGTGTCCACGCTGGGCTGGCCCAATTTGGCTCTGCCTTCAGCGAAACATCCTACTGTCTCTCTTCAAGCGAGACATAGGCACACCCGACTAAAGGAGCTCAAATTTATTTTGGGACGAAGGGAGTACATCGCAAGTGCTGACGGACGTTACATAACAGCCTGTTAACACCAAGTTATGATGCATTCCCTGTGTATTGTTAACTCGTGGTACTTCATCCGTTCCAAAACACTTGAAGTTCTAATTTTTTCATGGGAATAAAATATCTTTAAGTTCGACTAAACTTATTGAAATTATATCAATATCCAGAGCACCAAATTAGTTTCAATAATTTTTTTAAAACGACACCCATATATTAATTAATTAATTAAGAAATTCTTACAATCGTTCAAATACAGGATTTGCCATGCAGGACAAAACACTATTACATAGCACACCATCCCTACTATCAAAACTACACTCAACAGTCTCATGGGCCACTATATTGGTCTGTCGGTCAATCTTCATAATCTTGAGACTAACAATAAACTTTGAGACGCTCAACGCTTCATTTTTCAGATCCACAAGAGGAGACATGTCTATTGTTTCTAAGATGCCAAAAAAGAGCAATCAGTTTTTAAAATAACTGGTTTGTGAAAAGTAATACCAATGTATAACCCGGCGAGGCACGCCCGGAGTTCCGCCTCATCCACACAGGTACACGACCGAATAAAGTCTCACGACAAAACGATGACTTCGCCCAGATGATTCCTTGCAACAACTCCTACGCTAGCAGATCTCATGCCCTCTACAAAACTAGCATCAACATTTATCTTAATATACTCAGAAGTAGGAGGCTTTCAGAGAACACAATCTTTTGTCATAAGATTAGCATACCTCCAACTATCAGTCACCCCCTTACCTTTGTTGCTTAAGTCCACTTGCACACAACCGTTGGCTGATGAGAAGCTCTTCCAATAATTATCCACAAAGATAACAGACGCGGACACAGATTCTCTCCCCGTTCTAAAAATCAAATCGTTTCTCGGATGCCAAGCTCTCTAGAACATGAATAAAACTTGCTCGCGCACATGCGACCCCAGTTGGTCCAACAAAATGAGAAACCAGTCCAGACCCATAATCTAAATAACTCCTCTCCCGGATATCCCACACTTCCCCCAAGGCGAGATGCATAGCCCGAGCCTTTGAGCAAGTCACAAAAGTATGGAAAATTCTTTCATCTTCAAAACCACATATAGAGCACGAAACCTGACGTAGTTTGAATTATTTTTAGAAATGGAGGATGACCCCCGGCCTCTGCATCTGGACGATGCATGCAGCCACTTTATTAATTATTCATACAAGACCTTACAAAGTCATACAATAGTAAGACTGAAGCCACCGTCTAGGCAACAAAAGTGTCGCTACTCCTATCCAATTAATGAAGGGATGCTGATAGTCTGGGCCTAATACCAAACAGACCTCGCAGCCAAACCTAACATCTAAGACCTGAGGTCCCAACTAGGACGCCTGCCGGGTATGGGGCACTTACCAGTCCGGCGTGCTTCTCAACCAGGACGTCTGCCGGATATGAGGCCGCCCCAGCCACCTGCCACCAATCCATCTTCAGAGCTATACTGTTGCATCAACCGTGCCAGGTCTCTCTGCCATCGACGCCACCGCGACGCCAGACAGCGTCGTCCTCCTGCGCGAGTCCATCCTCGCACATCGAACTCCGAATCTTCACTGCGCCACGCCGTCGAGATCCGTCGCCACCAATGTGTAGGATGAAGCACCGCTCCACCAAAGATGTCGTCCGCTGGTCCCGCGAAGCCGAGTGCACCTCCAAGAATGCCGCCCCCAAGGGGGTAATGACACATGCTTGCCGCCAACATCCGATCAGCTGATCTAGGGTTTCCCCCGGAGGTATTGAGTGGAGTTGGGAGCTTCACCTCGACGATGCCTTCATGAAGGAAATGATGCTAGGGGCATCGTCATCACCGGCTCCGGCCGTTGACCGAAAATCAGGTTTTCACCCGGATCCGTCCCAAGAACTCCACCCAACAACCTGTGCACCGTCTCGACCACCTTCAAAACCTAGATCCAGCCGCTTAGATCCGGCGACCAACCGCAACAACAGTGCCACCGTAGGAGTCTTGGCGCACCGGCCACTGCCTGAGTGTGCCACCACTGGAGCCTAGGAGGAGGACTCCCACCCCCCTCGCCAAGCCGCGAGAGCCGTCGATATGGATCCCGCGCGCTTGTCACCGTCTCTGATCCGAACCAATCCATCAGATCGCCGTCACAGATCCGCCTTGGACAGGGACTGCACCATGCCATGCTGCCGCGGGAGGCCCTAGCTTCACCAGCCGCCACCCTCCAGGGCCGCCGCCCTGGGATCCAGACAGAACATCGCCGCTGCCACCGGCCATGTTCCGCTGCCGCCGACCGGCCAAGCCGCCGGCCACTGCGACCTCCGCCGCCATGACCAAGCACGCCAACCGATCAGCCGGCACCACCAGATCTTCCATGAAGCCCGTTGTTCCGCCGCCTCCTCCCATCACCACGCCGCCAAGGCGCCGTCGGCGGACGGATTGACCGCGCCGCCGCAACGACGGCTCAGATCGGGGAGGAGGGCCCCTGCGCCCCGGGTGACCCGCCTCACCCAAAGGAACGCGGGAGGGAAGAGGGCCGCCGTCAACCGCCCAGGGCTTTTCCCGTCGACCTCCTCCAACGGTGGCGGAGGGGAGGGGAGGGATTGGGATCCCGGTGGCGGTGGGGGTAGGGTTTCGCCCGAGCCGCCCTAGCGGGGGGCGACACGGGGGGTACAAAATCTATTCATATGGACCGCCAAATTGTTAGATGCGGCCCCACCGGGCGAAAACTCTGATTTTTTGCGGAACTTTGGCTTCCAAATAACGTCCCAAAGCCTCCTTTGCCCATTAGCGAAGCTACTGTCTCGTTTGCCATCCTTGACATTTAAGTCCAGTTTATACACACTTTTAACTGAAAACATACCATTTATCTCATAGTGTCATGCAATTAAATCACCCTCTCCCACAGACTGAATACACAAAAATTTAAGATCTCCTCAGCATCATGGTCATAGAACAAGTGCTTAATGAAATTTTCATCACACCTTCTTGTCCCGCTCCTGAATAATTCAGACACCCATTTCAGTCTAGATCGATTATTTTTGGTCAAAATTTTAAGCCCAAATTCCTTGGTAGCCAGTTATCTCTCCAAGTATTTATACTGTTACCATCGAACACTCTCCAAATGACACCTTTTTAAAGCAGTTCGAGGCCATGCACAATACCTTGCCAATTCACCGATGTGGACTGCGGGAAGACAGTATCGAGGATGTGACCACTGAGGTAATACTTTGCCTTCATTTCCTTAGCACACAACAAGTCAGGATACACCAATAAATGGCAAGCCTGTTTTGCCAAGAGCACTTGATTAAATAACCTTAGATCACGGAACCCCATGCCGCCATGCCCTTTTGGTTTTGTTAGTCTATCCAAGCTAACCAATGGGTTTTCCTCATATCTTCTTCATCCCACTGCTAGAAATTCCTTATGATCTGGGATAGCTCCTCAGAAAGTGAGGCTGGAAATTTAAAGATTCCCATGGCATACATGCGGTGCGCTTGCAACACTGCCTTGACTTGAGTTTCCTTTATACCACTAGAGACATACTTTTCAATCCAGTCAGACGGACTTTTTAAAACCTTATCTTTGGTCGATTGAAATTTACCAGCCTTCATTCTACCCTCTGGCATCGACAGCCCAAGGGACTTATCCTCGAAACCCTATGTAGCAAGTTTTAGAATAACCATAGTGGTTTGATACGTCTCCAATGTATCTATAATTTTTTATTGTTCCATGCTATTATAGTATCAATTTTGGATGTTTTATATGTTATTAGATGCAATTATATATCATTTTTTGGGACTAACCTATATAAATCCCAGGCTTGCGGGGCCCTTGTGGCACATCAAACCCTAATTCCACCTCTATAAATACTCAAATATTCCCCTGACATCAAAGAGACACCCGAGATACTTTTTCCGCCACCGCAAGTTCCAGAACCACGAGATCCCATCTGGAGGCCTTCTCTGGTAATCTGTCGGAGGGGGAATTGATCACGGAGGGGCTCTACATCAACCTTGCTGCCCATTCGATGATGCGTGCGTAATTTACCATAGACCTACGGGTCCATAGTTAGTAGCTAGATGGCTTCCTCTCTCTTTTTGATCTTCAATACAATGTTCTCCTCGGTGTTCTTGGAGATCTATTTGATGTAATAACATTTTGTGATGTGTTTGTTGGGATCCGATGAATTGTGAGTTTATGATCAGATCTATCCATGAATATTATTTTAGTTTTCTCTGAACTCTTTTATGCATGATTACTATAGCCTCATATTTCTTCTCTGATTTATCGGTTTGGTTTGGCCAACTAGATTGATTTATCTTGCCATGGGAAGAGGTGCTTTGTAATGGGTTTGATCTTGCGGTGCTCAATCCAAGTGACAGAAAGGGACATGACACGTATGTATGGTTTCTATTAAGGGTAAAAAGATGGGGTTTATTCATACATGAGTTTATCTTGTCTACATCATGTCATCTTGCTTAAGGTGTTACTCTGTTTTCCCATGAACTTAATACACTAGATGCATGCTGGATAGCGGTCAATGTGTGGAGTAATAGTAGTAGATGCAGATTCGTTTCGGTCTACTTGTCTCGAACGTGATGCCTATATATGATCATTGCCTTGGATATCGTCATAATTATTTGCTTTTCTATCAATTGCCTAATAGTAATTTCTTTACCCATCGTATGCTATTTTCTTGAGAGAAGCCTCTAGTGAAAACTATGGCCCCTGGGCCTATCTTTATCATATATAAAATTCTAAAAATACCTTGCTGTAATTTTATTTTATTCTGTATTTTTGTCCGATCTATCTATAAAAAACTATACAATTTAAGCTTGCTCATAATCGTTGACGGATTGACAACCCCTCTACGAGTTGGATTGCAAGTATTTGTTGTTTGTGTGCAGGTGTTGTTTACATAGCGTTGCTTGGTTCTCCTACTGGATTGATAACTTTGGTTTCGTAACTGAGGGAAATACTTATCTCTGCTATACTCCATCATCATCTCCTCTAGGAAATCCCAACGCAGCTCACAAGTAGCATCGCCACTTGATCTTGCACACTGCACTTTTTGCAAAAATTAATTGAACACTTATCGAGGCTCAGAAGCTAACTAGCTCCCTCCTCATAAACCATTAGAATTTTTGTGATGGTTAAGGCTTGATTGATGGAACCCTTGAAAAACATGAGACAATCATCCGCAAACATTAGGTGAGAAATACCTAGAGTTTGTTTGTTCAAATGAAAATCTTAAGGAGCTCCTCTGTCGCATGCATCCTTTAACAACAATGATAGAGCCTCTTCCACAAACAGGAAAATATACGAGGATAATGGATCCCTTTACTTGAGTCCACAAGACGGATAGAAAGATTCCAACAACTGTCCGTTAAACTAAACTGAAAATTTCACTTATGTGACACAAGTTATAATCCAATTAACTCAAGTTGGCACAAAACCAAAATCCCCAAGCATACATTTTAAAGACTGCCAATCCACTCGATCGTATGCTTTTGCCATGTCTAACTTGTATGCACAAAAATCTCCATGCCGATCTTTTAACGTACTCAAAGAATGAATACATTCAAAAGATATGAGTGTGTGATACGTCCATTTTGCATCATGTTTTCTTACTGTTCTTTATAATGTTTTATCCATAATAATGCTTTTTGGAGTAATTCTAATGCCTTTTCTCTCATAATTTACAAGGTACACACAAAGAGGGAGAATTCCGGTAGCTGGAAATCTGGACCTGAAAAAGCTACGTCAGGCTACCTATTCTGCATAATTCCAAATGAGCTGAAACTTGACGGGGATTTTTTATGGAATATTTAAGAAATATTGGAGGCAATAACTACCAGAGGGGGCCACCAGGTGGGCACAACCCACCTGGGCGCGCCAGGGCCCTGGCGCGCCCTGGTGGGTTGTGGCCTCCTCGGCCCATCTCTGGTGCCCATCTTATGGTATATAAGTCATTTTGAGCTAGAAAAAATAAGGAGAAGGCTTTCGGGATGGAGCGTCACCGTCTCGAGGTAGAACTCGGGCAGGAGCACTTTTGCCCTCCGCCGGAGCGATTCCGCCGGGGGAACTTCCCTCCCGGAGGGGGAAATCATCGTCATCATCATCACCAACAACTCTCCCATCTTGGGGAGGGCAATATCCATCAACATCTTCAACAGCACCATTTCATCTCAAACCCTAGTTTATCTCTTGTATTCAATCTTGTTACCGGAACTATAGATTGGTGCTTGTGGGTGACTAGTAGTGTTGATTATATCTTGTAGTTGATCACTATATGGTTTATTTGGTGGAAGATTGTATGTTCAGATCCAATATGCTATTTAATACTCCTCTGATCATGAGCATGTTTATCATTTGTGAGTAGTTACTTTTGTTCTTGAGGTCACGGGAAAAATCATGTTGCAAGTAATCATGTGAACTTGATATATGGTCGATATTTTGATAGTATGTATGTTGTTATTCCCTTAGTGGTGTCATGTGAACGTCGACTACATGACACTTCACCATATTTGAGCCTAAGGGGATGCATTGTGGAGTAGCAATTAGATGATGGGTTGAGAGAGTGACAGAAGCTTAAACCCCAGTTTATGCGCTATTCCGTAAGGGACCGATTGGATCCTAGAGTTTAATGCTATGGTTAGAATTTATTCTTAATACTTTTGTCGTAGTTGCGGATGCTTGCGGGAGGGTTAATCATAAGTAGGAGTTTTGTTCAAGTAAGAACAACACCTAAGCACCGGTCCACCCACATGTCAAATTATCAAAGTAGCGAACACAAATCAAACCAACATGATGAAAGTGACTAGATGAAATTCCCGTGTACCCTCAAGAACGCTTTGCTTATCATAAGAGACCGTTTTCTCATGTCCTTTGCCTCAAAAGGATTGGGGTAACTTGCTTCATACTTTTTACTATTATCGTTACTTGCTCTTTACAAGTTATCTTGCTATCAAACTACTCTGCTACTTACAATTTCAGCACTTGTAGGGATTACCTTACTGAAAACTACTTGTCATTTCCTTCTTCTCCTCGTTAGGTTCGACACTCTTACTTATCGAAAAGAGCTACAATTGATCCCCTATACTTGTGGGTCATCAACTATTTTCTGGCGCCGTTGCCGGGGAGTGAAGCGCCTTTGCTAAGTGGAATTCGGCAAGTAAACATTTATATAGTGTGCTGAAATTTATTGTCACTTGTTGCTATGGAAAACAATCCTTTGAGGGGTTTGTTCAGGGTATCTTCACCTCGTCCGGAACCACAATTAGCTACCCCTCAACCCACTGCACCTACTGAAAATATTGAATATGAAATTCCTTCGGGTATGATAGAAGAACTGCTAGCTAATCCTTATGCAGGAGATGGAACCGAACATCCTGATATGTGATACGTTTCCAACGTATCTATAATTTTTGATTGCTCCATGCTATATTATCTTCTGTTTTGGACATTATTGGGCTTTATTATACACTTTTATATTATTTTTGGGACTAACCTATTAACCGGAGGCCCAGCCCAGAATTGCTGTTTTTTGCCTATTTCAGAGTTTCGCAGAAAAAGAATATCAAACGGAGTCCAAACGGAATGAAACCTTCGGGAACGTGATTTTCGGAATGAACATGATCCAGGGGACTTGGACCCTACGTCAAGGCATCTACCAGGAAGCCACGAGGTAGGGGGGCGCGCCTACCCCCCTGGGCGCGCCCTCCACCCTCGTGGGCCCCATGTTGCTCGACCGACATACTCCTTCCTCCTATATATACCTACGTACCCCCAAACTACCAGATACGGAGCCAAAAACCTAATTCCACCGCCGCAACCTTCTGTACCCGTGAGATCCCATCTTGGGGCCTGTTCCGGAGCTCCGCCGGAGGGGGCATCGATCATGGAGGGCTTCTACATCAACATCATAGCCTCTCCGATGAAGTGTGAGTAGTTTACCTCAGACCTTCGGGTCCATAGTTATTAGCTAGATGGCTTCTTCTCTCTTTTTGGATCTCAATACAATGTTCTCCCCCTCTCTTGTGGAGATCTATTCGTTGTAATCTTCTTTTGCGGTGTGTTTGTTGAGACCGATGAATTGTGGGTTTATGATCAAGTTTATCTATGAACAATATTTGAATCTTCTGAATTCCTTTATGTATGATTGGTTATCTTTGTAAGTCTGTTCGAATTATCAGTTTGGTTTGGCCTACTAGATTAATCTTTCTTGCAATGGGAGAAGTGCTTAGCTTCGGGTTCAATCTTGCGGTGTCCTTTCCCAGTGACAGTAGGGGCAGCAAGGCACATATAGTATTGTTGCCATCGAGGATAACAAGATGGGGTTTATATCATATTGCATGAGTTTATCCCTCTACATCATGTCATCTTGCTTAAGGCGTTACTCTGTTCTTATGAACTTAATACTCTAGATGCATGCTGGACAGCGGTCGATGTGTGGAGTAATAGTAGTAGATGCAGGCAGGAGTCGGTCTACTTGTCTCGGACGTGATGCCTATATACATGATCATACCTAGATATTCTCATAACTATGCTCAATTCTGTCAATTGCCCAACAGTAATTTGTTCACCCACCGTAAATACTTATGCTCTCGAGAGAAGCCACTAGTGAAACCTATGGCCCCCGGGTCTATTTTCCATCATATTAATCTTCCATCAACAAGCTATTTCCCTTGCCTTTTATTTTGCTTTTATTTTACTTTGCATCTTTATCATAAAAATACCAAAAATATTATCTTATCATATCTATTAGATCTCACTCTCGTAAGTGACCGTGTCGGGATTGACAACCCCTTATCGCGTTGGTTGCAAGTATTTATTTGTTTGTGTAGGTGCGAGGGACTCACGCGTAGCCTCCTACTGGATTGATACCTTGGTTCTCAAAAACTGAGGGAAATACTTACGCTACTTTGCTGCATCACCCTTTCCTCTTCAAGGGAAAACCAACGCAGTGCTCAAGAGGTAGCAATATGCACTTAATATATGTGGAACAAATTTGTGGATTGTTTAAGCTTGCAGGTTTACCCGGAGATGAAGTTATGAAAAAGGTTTTCCCTTTATCTTTGAAGGGAAAAACATTGGCATGGTATAGGCTATGCGATGATATTGGATTATGGAATTGGAATCGTTTGAAATTGGAGTTCCACCAAAAAAATTATCCTATGCATCTAGTTCATCGTGATCGGAATTATATATATAATTTTTGGCTTCGTGAAGGAGAAAGTATCGCTCTAGTTTGGGGGAGGCTTAAGTCAATGTTACATCCATGCCCCAATCATGAGCTCTCAAGAGAAATTCTTATCCATAATTTTTATGCTCGGCTTTCTCGTAATGATCAAACCATGCTTGATACTTCTTGTGCTGGTTCTTTTATGAAGAAGACTATTGAATTCCGGTGGGATCTTTTAGAAAGAATTAAATGCAACTCTGAAGATTGGGAACTCAACGAAGGTAAGGAGTCAGGTATTAAGCTTAAGTATGATTGTGTTAAACCTTTTATGGATACCAATGCTTTTCAAAAGTTTAGCATTAAATATGGACTTGACTCTGAGATAGTAGCCTCCTTTTGTGAATCGTTTGCTACTCATGTTGAACGCCCTAAAGATAAGTGGTTTAAATATCACCCACCTATTAAAGAAGAAATTAAAGAACCGGTACCAGTTAAAGAATAAACTATACTTTATAATGTTGATCCAGTTGTTCCTTCTGCTTATATTGAGAAACCTCCTTTCCCTGTTAGGATAAAGGAACATGCTAAAGTTTCAACTGTGGTTAACAAAAGCTATATTAGAACACTTAAACCTGATGAACAGACTAAAGTAGAACCTAGCATTACTATGGTTAAAGATCTCTTGGAAGAAGATATTGATGGGCATGTTATTTACTTCTGTGAAGAAGCTGCTAGAATTGCTAAACCTGATAGAAAAGATAAACATAGACATGTTGTTGGCATGCCTATTATTTCAGTTAAATTAGGAGATCACTGTTATCATGGTTTATGTGACATGGGTGCTAGTGTGAGTGCTATTCCTTACACTTTATATCAAGAAATTATGGAAGACATAGTACCTGCTGAGATAGAAGAAATAGATGTTACTATTAAACTTGCTAATAGAGACACCATATCACCAATTGGGACTGTTAGAGATGTTGAAGTCTTGTGTGGGAAAATAAAATACCCTACTGATTTTCTTGTTCTTGGTTCCCCACAAGATGACTTCTGTCCCATTATCTTTGGTAGACCTTTCTTGAACACATTTAATGCTAAGATAGATTGCAAGAAACAAACTATTGGTGTTAGCTTTGGTGATGAGTCTCATGAGTTTAATTTTTCCAAGTTTAGTAGAAATCTTCATGAAAAAGAATTACCTCGTAAGGATGAATTAATTTGTCTTGCTTCTATTGTTGTGCCACCTACTGATCCTTTAGAACAATATTTGCTAGACCATGAAAATGATGTACATATGCATGAAAGAAATGAAATAGATAAGATTTTCTTCGAACAACGTCCTCTACTTAAACACAATTTGCCTATTGAAACTCTAGGAGGTCCACCTCCACCAAAAGGTGATCATGTGTTTGAATTAAAACAATTGCCAGACACTTTGAAATATGATTATCTTGATGAAAAGAAGATATATCATGTTATTATCAGTGCTAACCTTTCATAACATGAAGAAGAAAGATTATTGAAAGTTCTAAGGATGCACCGGGCTGCTATTGGATATACTCTTGATGATTTAAAGGGCATTAGTCCCACTCTATGTCAGCACAAAATTAATATGGAACTTGATGCTAAACCCGTTGTTGATCACCAACGTCGGTTAATTCCGAAGATGAAAGAGGTGGTAAGAATGGAAATATTAAAACTTCTGGAAGCAGGTATAATCTATCCTATAGCTGATAGTAGATGGGTAAGTCCTGTTCATTGTGTCCCTAAGAAAGGAGGTATTACTGTTGTTCCTAATGATAAGAATGAACTTATTGCACAAAGAATTGTTACAGGCTATAGAATGGTAATTGATTTTAGAAAATTGAACAAAGCAACTAGAAAAGATCATTACCCTCTGCCTTTTATTGATCAAATGCTTGAAACATTATCTAAGCACACACACTTTTGCTTCTGATAGGTCTCCAACGTATTTATAATTTTTGATTGTTCCATGCTATTATATTATCTGTTTTGGATGTTTAATGGGCTTTAATATGCTCTTTTATATTATTTTTGGGACTAACCTATTAACCGGAGGCCGAGTGCTAGTTGTTGTTTTTTTGCCTATTTCAGTGTTTCATAGAAAAGGAATATCAAATGGAATCCAAACGGAACAAAATCTTCGCGAGGATCTTTCTTGGAACAAACACAATCCAGGAGACTTGGAGTGGAAGTCAGAGACGCAACCAGGAGGCCACGAGGTAGGAGGGCACCCCCCACCCTCGTGGGCCCCTCGTAGCTCCACCGACGTACTTCTTTCGCCTATATATACCCTTGTACCCCAAAAACATCCAGGGGAGCCACGAAACCAGTTTTCCACCGCCGCAACCTTCTGTGCCCATGAGATCCCATCTTGGGGCCTTTTCCGGCGCTCCGCTGGAGGGGGATTCGATCACGAAGGGCTTCTACATCAACACCATAGGCTCTCCGATGATGCGTGAGTAGTTTACCACAGACCTTCGGGTCCATAGCTATTAGCTAGATGGATTCTTCTCTCTCTTCGGTTCTCAATACAAAGTTCTCCTTGATGTTCTTGGAGATCTATTCGATGTAGTACTCTTTTGCGGTGTGTCGTGGAATTGTCACGGCAGATGTCCTAGTGTGAGGACTTAGTCGTGAGGCCAACGCATCTATGCGGTAGCTTGAAGGGGTTGGTCAGAATCCAGAGACGCGAGGCAGATCGACACACAAGACAAGGATTTAGACAGCTTCGGGCCCCGGGAAACATCATCCGGTAATAGCCCTACATGCTGTTTGTGGCTAGGTCTCATTATGCTCATGAGGGAGTCGCCGGTAAGCCGGCTCTTTGTGTCTAACCCTAGAGATTGTTTCTTCTTGCTTGTCCCTCTTTGGGTAGCCCTACCCCTCCTTATATAAGTTGAAGGGGCGGGTAACATGACTAGTCCTAGTACGATTAGGATTACTCTATTACAAGTGGGGTCCTAGTCTTGCTTCCTTTATAAGGGAATATTCCTTATACTTTCTCTTAAGCCGGCCCACCAGAGTATAAGCCAGCCTGCTGGGCCTTGGGCCTTGTCGTCCGTCTGATCCGCCTGCCAGATCTCCAGTGAGTCACAATGCTCAAGCGGGTTGCCTGTAAATCGCCAGGTCCGGGCGGGTTGCCAGTGAGTCGCCAAGCTCCAGCCAGGTCTCTGGTGAGTCGCCAAGTCCGGCCGGGTCATACCACCGGGTATATCCCCGACATTAGCCCCTAGTTTAGCTTGGATTTATCCATGGTAAACTTATGCTGCAAAATAAACACAAGAGCAAAATTGACAGGCTGTGCTCCGGGTTAAGAATTCTTATAAACCAGCACCTGATCATCCTTAAGTCCTTGTCATTTCGTCCTTCTATAAAATCCGGGTCAATAAGCCAGCTTCATACTCAAATCGCTGACGTTGGTTTCTCACAGAGAAATATTGTGAAAAATAATCCACTTGAGTCGGCTTCCAAAGCGCCGGCTTAAGAAATATTGGTCTTGAAATACTCATCTGATATTCAGCCGGCTTAAAGATGTAGATCTTGCCGATTTATGATTGCCAAAATTGTCGGGTTATAAACAAATGATGCCGGGTCATGTAATTGTTGCTGATGCCGGGTTAATCTTATGATGACGCCGGGTCATAAACTTTGCAGATTTCTCTTATAATAATATAAGACCTGATTTGCTCAAAACTGAGAATTTGATGTTATTCCTCCCTTATATGCATATCACCTGTAGCCCCCAAGTGCCGAGTTGTCATGCTTGCAGCAACCTGGGACTTGTAATTGCCTTATGGTCATAAAAATTTCAACCAGTGTAGCCCCCAAGGGCCGGGTCATTATGCAATAATGAGCAGGGACTTTGTAAATATGATCATGTAAACTTGAGCAGCAACGTGTAGCCCCCAAGGGCCGGCTCAGTAAGATATTACTGAGCTGGGACTTTGTATATGATTAATTGATAATAACATCATATGATGTAATCTCCACCATGGGGCTTGAACCCACGTCCACAAGGTTAAGAGCTTTGTACTCTACCAACTGAATAGTGGATCTTTCAATATAATGGATTAAGGCTTGTGTACCTTGAATTTTCGACAGGAGCAATTGGTAGCCCCCAAGGGCCGGCTCATTTAGAACGTGATGAGTCGGGTCTTCAATAAGTTGAGCAAAAAAATGACTTTGCATTAGCCCCCAAGTGCCATGGTGCATGCTGGCAGTGACATGGGACTTGCATATTCGATGTAATCTCATTTTGAATAATGTAGCCCCCAAGTGCCGGGTCATAAGCCTGCAGCGACTCGGGACTATTCCTTCCATTGTAGAATAAACCATATCCATTGATAAAATAATAGCCATTGCACCAAAGCGAATTTGAATACCTTATCTGTTGACAAGTAAATCCGGAGTTTAAATACCCGGCGGCTCTTGACCGATGGCGATTTAATACGCCTCCATTGTAAGCCAGAATTTTTATAACCCGGCGGCTTATAGCCTTTGGGAAAATCCGGAACGGATAATCATTTTGAAACATCAATTTTAATGATGAGCTTGGACTTAAGCATTTATATAAGTCATAGTTCTGCAAATCCCGTGATATTGAATCATACTGCCGGCTTATGATACCTGTGCAGTAAGGGTGATAACCCAATCTTTAGAAGCCAAAACTTCCAAATGTTTATGATTGTCATATACTAGCGACTTATCGTCCAAAGTCAAGCCGGGTTAAATAGAAACCACTCATATATGCTTCAGATATGATCAAAAAAGTCTTAAGACAAAACCAAAGATTGTTTTCAAAATACTTAAGCCAAACAGAGAAAAAATGAGGCTTTGATTCAAGTACGATCAGTAAACCGGACCAAAAGGGATAAGCTAGGATTTGAATACGATCATGAAGCCCCCTAGTGGTTTTGGCGTTGTGCCGATCAAGAGGGTACCGACAGCTATGTTCTCTTTGGTTCGAATACGACCTATGTTTGAACAGGAAGCCCCCAAATGACCTTGAGAGTTTTTTAACGACTCTGATTCGAATACGATCAAAGTCGGACCCAAAAGGGGTTAAGCTATGATTCGAATATGATCAAGAAGCCCCCTAGTGGGTCTGGCATTGTGCCGATCAAGAGGGTACCGACAGCTATGTTCTCTTTGGTTCGAGTACGACCTATGTTTGAACAGGAAGCCCCCAAATGACCTTGAGACTTTTTTAACGACTCTGATTCGAATACGATCAAAGTCAGACCCAAAAGGGGTTAAGCTAGATTCAAATACAATCAGCCCCCAATGGTCTTTTGAAGCAGGGTACCTATGTTTCAGTTGTGCCTTGCAACAAACTCTCTTTGGTCCCTTTATTTATTCCTGAGAACTCAAGCTTTGCGAGAGATAAATTCTTCTTGAACCGGAATTTTAACCCGGATATTTGAGAGCTTCAGAGCTTTGTAGGAGACAGATTTCCCTTGAACCGGATTGTAAACCAGATATTTGAGAGCTTCAGTAAGACTGACGTCCCTTGAGCCGAATTTTAAACTGTATATTTGAGAGCTTCAACGCTTTATGGGAGAGAGATGTCTCTTGAACCGAATTTTGAATCGGAATCCTTTCTAATGACCCGGAAACTTCTTCATTGAGCCCAATTTTGTAATTGTCATATACTTTTTAAGCCGGAAATTTTCTGACGACCTTTAAATTTTCATCAATATAGCAGTAGCCTCCGGGACCGGGTTATCTTTCCCTCCATCATCCTGGGGTTCTTAAATTTGCTGAAACTGGCAATATTTCCTGAGTCATGTCATCGTAGCCCCCGAGTCTTAAGACGACTCGAGGAGTTGTCTTGAGATTCTCCGTATTTGACCATAGCAGAAGGTGTATATCATTGGTGTTGATAGCGCGATGTGAACCCACAGAAGGTTGAGGTGACTGTGGCGGGTTATAAATGATCTGTATGAGCCGTGTCAGCAACTTGGCCAATAGTTCATTCCAACTGGCTATTTGAAGTTAACCAAACTGTAGTGGCGGTGACTTGCGTGCCTGCTCATTGAGCCATCCAGTGCAGATGGCGGTTGATGATAATTTGCCTCCAATTTGAAAGAAAAACGGGCTACCCGAGTAGTGACTGGCTTTATACTCAATAAACAGCTCATGCAAACAGGTGCAGCCCGGTATGTTGATGTAGACCAGGCCGCGAGAGACGGACGACAAAGAAGACCGCAGCATCAGAGGCGGCTCGGACAGATGAGTCGGCCGTGGCATTGTAAGCCAGTGCGAACGGGGAGAGTCGGCCGCAGCGTTAGAAATGGCACAGATGCAAGCAATTCGGCCATGGGTACGGACAATGAATCAGTCGAGTGTGTTGATGTAGCGGGGGTGGCAACTTGTGCAGGACGAGCGCTAGTGCAAAAATAATATTTGCTCACGCCCCTTTTGCGACACCTTTTTGTAAGGAATAATGGTCCTGCGGAAAAATATCATAGACCAAGTAACTGTTCTTTGATAAAAACAATGTGTTAATAAAATAAACTTAGATGAATATCACCTGATTTGTTCGGAAGACCGATGATCCGTAAATAGTTTCCGTAGATAACTTTTCAATATAGTCCATCCTATCCCTTTCAGTAGGAATCGGGCGGCTTAGCAGCTGGAGGAAAAACATGGCGGCTCAAGGCATCAAGGTGGCCTGAAAGAGGTGACTCAAAACCGAGATGGTTAGGAGGCGGCGACTCGTAGCCATTGTAAGCCGGCGGAGGTAACCCGGAGCGGCGATTCACAGATGAGTCGGCCGCGGCGTTGTAAGCCGGTGCGGACAGGCGAGTCGGCTGCAGGCGTGGTCCCCATGAGTAGGTGTAGACCGAACCGCGAGGGCATCGACTTGCAAACGCCAGTGCAGAATGATGCCGGCGCGCACTCCGTATCCGTGGTATAACAATTGTCCTGAGTAAAAAATATTACCGTCCAAAGTAATTGTTTTCGCATGAATTAATATGTACTAAAAATACATAGGAAAAATAGCACCTGGTATTTTTTGTCGGATGATCATGGACATGTAGCCTTATCCTCAGCGAGATCCATCAGAGGCGAGCACGGCAGCCACACTCGGCCGTGGTGGCTGAAGCCAGGCAAAGACAGACGAAGTGACGATGACTCGAAGGCAGAATCCACTTCCGAGTCGTTGACTCCCTCTTTTTTTGTTTTTAAGGTGGTCCGGCTGGTGGTAGCCGAGGCTGAATCGAAACGACTAGACTGCGTGTTGTATGTGTCTGTCACGCAGCCCGGCGCACGCGCGACTTCGGCATGTTGACATAGAATGGATCACGTCCATAGGCAGCGGGTACAGATGAACGATGCGCTGCTACCTCTTGAGCACTGCATTGGTTTTCCCTTGAAGAGGAAAGGGTGATGCAGCAAAGTAGCGTAAGTATTTCCCTCAGTTTTTGAGAACCAAGGTATCAATCCAGTAGGAGGCTACACGCAAGTCCCTCGCACCTACACAAACAAATAAATCCTCGCAACCAATGCGATAAGGGGTTGTCAATCCCTACACGGTCACTTACGAGAGTGAGATCTGATAGATATGATAGGATAATATTTTTGGTATTTTTGTGACAAAGATGCAAAGTAAAGTAAACAAAATAAAAACGGTGCCAGAAATAGCTTGTTGTCGGGAGAGTAATATGATGGAAAATAGACCCGGGGGCCATAGGTTTCACTAGTTGCTTCTCTCAAGAGCATAAGTATTTTACGGTGGGTGAACAAATTACTGTTGAGCAATTGACAGAATTGAGCATAGTTATGATAATATCTAGGTATGATCATGTATATAGGCATCACATCCGAGACAAGTAGACCGGCTCCTGCCTGCATCTACTACTATTACTCCACACATCGACCGCTATCCATCATGCATCTAGAGTATTAAGTTCATAAGAACAGAGTAACGCTTTAAGCGAGATGACATGATGTAGAGGGATAAATTCATGCAATATGATAAAAACCCCATCTTGTTATCCTCGATGGCAACAATACAATACGTGCCTTGCTGCCCCTATTGTCACTGGGAAAGGACACCGCAAGATTGAACCCAAAGCTAAGCACTTCTCCCATTGCAACAAAGATCAATCTAGTAGGCCAAACCAAACTGATAATTCAAAGAGACTTGCAAAGATAACCAATCATACATAAAAGAATTCAGAAGATTCAAATATTGTTCATAGATAAACTTGATCATAAACCCATAATTCATCAGTCTCAACAAACACACCGCAAAAGAAGATTACATCGAATAGATCTCCACGAGAGAGGGGGAGAACATTGTATTGAGATCCAAAAAGAGAGAAGAAGCCATCTAGCTAATAACTATGGACCCGAAGGTCTGATGTAAACTACTCACACTTCATCGGAGAGGCTGTGGTGTTGATGTAGAAGCCCTCCGTGATCGATGCCCCCTCCGGCGGAGCTCCGGAACAGGCCCCAAGATGGGATCTCATGGGTACAGAAGGTTGCTGCGGTGGAATTAGGTTTTTGGCTCCGTATCTAATCGTTTGGGGGTACGTAGGTATATATAGGAGGAACGAGTACGTCGGTGGAGCAACGTGGGGCCCACGAGGGTGGAGGGCGCTCCCAGGGGGGTAGGCGCGCCCCCTACCTCGTGGCTTCCTGCTTGATTTCTTGACGTAGGGTCCAAGTCCTCTGGATCATGTTCGTTCCGAAAATCACGTTCCCGAAGGTTTCATTCCGTTTGGACTCTGTTTGATATTCTTTTTCTGCGAAACTCTGAAATAGGCAAAAAAACAGCAATTCTGGGCTGGGCCTCCGGTTAATAGGTTAGTCCCAAAAATAATATAAAAGTGAATAATAAAGCCCAATAATGTCCAAAACAGAAGATAATATAGCATGGAGCAATCAAAAATTATAGATACATTGGAGACGTATCACGCGCAGCCTCCGGGCAATTCTGGACACAATATAGAAATCCTCCCAGATTTTTGCCTTATATGCTTTGGCTTCCATCACGTGAGAGACCTATGACGGATTTGGGGTAGTACGAACCCGCGACACTCAGATTACATCCATCAATTAATGCCAGCTGCTCAAAAACTAGCTCCTGTGGCCGATTTAATAACCTCTGGCCTTCCACTTTCCCTGACGCGTAGTGTGACCATGTAGCGGCGGCTGGGTATGATGAGGTGGACCGGTTTGTAAACGGAGATGGCGGCAGCTCCGATGGTGGGTCAAGCAACTAGCGGCGCAGCGACAGCGACCGGAGGAGGTGACGAGTGATCCGTGGTGGCCGAGGAATCCGGGACGGTCGACTTCGTTTTTACGCCACATCCATATATTCTCCGGGTCGTAATCTACTTGATTTTTTTTCTTTCCTTATTTCTGTGGCGGAGATCACAATGCCGAGCAACGCTTTTTTGGCAAGAAGTAACATCAGCAATTCCATGTCTCATCCGTACATGACGCACCCGAGAAACATGCAGCAGCAGGAAATCGACGTTCTCGACAACTTGTGGTTTAACACGCTGCAAAATCTCCTATCGGCCCGTGCGACGTGATCCATGCACTGATCGGTCTTCAACTTGCAGTGGGAGCAACGCACCTGACGCTATCTTAATTTTCTTGAACTCAAAACTTTCATCTGTCTAATCGCGAGCTCCTCGATCCCTGAAGAGATCCCTCCAAGACCTCAACACCACTGTGCGCAGGCCCCATGGTAAGCGCCAACTATCGTGGAATTGTCACGGAAGATGTCCTAGTGTGAGGACTTAGTCGTGAGGCCAACGCATCTATGCGGTAGCTTGAAGGGGTTGGTCGGAATCCAGAGACGCAAGGCGGATCGACACACAAGACAAAGATTTAGACAGCTTCGGGCCCCGGGAAACATCATCCGGTAGTAACCCTACATGCTGTTTGTGGCTACGTCTCATTATGCTCATGAGGGAGTCACCGGTAAGCCGGCTCTTTGTGTCTAACCCTAGAGATTGTTTCTTCTTGCTTGTCCCTCTTTGGGTAGCCCTACGCCTCCTTATATAAGTTGAAGGGGTGGGTTACATGACTAGTCCTAGTAGGATTACTCTATTACAAGTGGGGTCCTAGTCTTGCTTCCATTATAAGGGAATATTCCTTATACTTTCTCTTAAGCCGGCCCACCAGAGTATAAGCCGGCCTACTGGGCCTTGGGCCTTGTCGTCCGTCTGATCCGCCTGCCGGGTCTCCAGTGAGTCACAATGCTCAAGCGGCTTGCTTGTAAATCGCCAGGTCCGGGCGGGTTGCCAGTGAGTCGCCAAGCTCCAGCCAGGTCTCTGGTGAGTCGCCAAGTCCGGCCAGGTCATACCGCGGGGTATATCCCCGACACGGTGTGTTTGCCGAGATCCGATGAATTGTGGGTTTATGATCAAGATTATCTATGAACAATATTTGGTTCTTCTCTGAATTCTTATATGCATGATTTGTTATCTTTGCAAGTCTTTTCAAATTATCGGTTTAGTTTGCCCCACTAGATTGATCTTTCTTGCAATGGGAGAAGTGCTTAGCTTTGGGTTCAATCTTGCGGTGTCCTTTCCCAGTGATAGTAGGGGCAGCAAGGCACGTATTGTATTTTTTCCATCGAGGATAAAAAGATGGGGTTTATATCATATTGCTTGAGTTTATCCCTCTACATCATGTCATCATGCCTAATGTGTTACTCTGTTCTTCTGAACTTAATACTCTAGATGCATGCTGCATAGCGGTCGATGTGTGGAGTAATAGTAGTAGATGCAGAATCGTTTCGGTCTACTTCACACGGACGTGACGCCTATATTCATGATCTTGCCTAGATATTCTCATAACTATGCGCTTTTCTATCAATTGCTCGGCAGTAATTTGTTCACCCACCGTAATATATGCTATCATGAGAGAAGCCACTAGTGAAACCTATGGCCCCCAGGTCTACTTTACATCATATAAGTTTCCGATCTATAATTCTAGTTTACTATTTATTTTGCAATCTTTATTTTCCAGTCTATACAACAAAAATACCAAAAATATTTATCTTACAATCTTTATCAGATCTCACTTTTGCAAGTGGCCGTGAAGGGATTGACAACCCCTTTATCGCGCTGGTTGCAAGGTTCTTGATTGTTTGTGCAGGTACTAGGTGAATTGCGTGTAGTCTCCTACTGGATTGATACCTTGGTTCTCAAAAACTGAGGGAAATACTTACACTACTTTGCTGCATCACCCTTTCCTTTTCAAGGGAAAACCAACGGATGCTCAAGAGGTAGCAGCTTCCTTGATGGATACTCTGGCTTTTCACAAATACCTGTTTCTCAACCTAATCAAGAAAACACCACTTTTACTTGTCCTTTTGGAACCTATGCTTATAGACGTATGCCTTTTGGTTTATGTAATGCACCTGCTACCTTTCAAAGATGTATGACTGCTATATTCTCTGACTTTTGTGAAAAGATTGTTGAGGTTTTCATGGATGACTCTTCTGTTTATGGGAAGTATTTTGATGATTGTTTAAGCAATCTTGACCGTGTTTTGTAGAGATGTGAACAAACAAATCTTATCTTGAATTGGGAGAAGTGTCACTTTATGGTTAATGAAGGCATTGTCTTGGGTCATAAAATCTCTGAAAGAGGTATTGAAGTGGATCAAGCTAAGGTTGATGCAATTGATAAAATGCCATGTCCCAAGGACATCAAAGTATTTGTAGTTTCCTAGGTCATGCTGGTTTCTATAGGAGATTTATCAAAGACTTTCCTAAAATTTCTAGGCCTCTCACTAGTCTCTTGCAAAAGGATATTCCTTTTGTTTTTGATGATGATTGTCTTGAAGCCTTTGAAACACTCAAGAAAGCCTTAATTACTGCACCTATTGTTCAACCACCTGATTGGAACTTGCCTTTTGAAAATATGTGTGATGCTAGTGATTATGCTGTTGGTGTTGTTCTAGGACAAAGAGTTGATAAGAAATTGGATGTTATTCATTATGCTAGTAAAACTCTAGACAGTGCTCAACGAAACTATGCTACTACTGAAAAAGAATTCTTAGCAGTGGTGTTTGCTTGTGATATATTTAGACCTTATATTCTTGATTCCAAAGTAACTGTTCACACGGACCATGCTGCTATTAAATATCTTATGGAAAAGAAAAATGCTAAACCTAGACTTATTCGTTGGGTTCTATTGTTACAAGAATTTGATTTACATATCATTGATAGAAAAGGAGCTCAGAACCCCGTAGCTGATAACTTGTCTAGGCTTGAAAATGTGCTTGATGACCCACTACCTATTGATGATAGTTTTCCTGATGAGCAGTTAGCTGCAATAAATGTTTCTAATAGTACTCCTTGGTATGACGACTATGCTAATTACATTGTTGCTAAATATTTGCCACCTAGCTTTACATACCAACAAAAGAAAAATTCTTCTATGATTTAGGACACTACTTTTGGGATGACCCACATCTTTATAAAGGAGTAGATGGTATTATTAGACGTTGTGTACCTGAGCATGAACATGGACAAATCCTATGGAAATGTCACTCGGAGGCTTATGGAGGGCGTCATGCTGGAGATAGAACTACTCACAAGGTATTGCAATCTGGATTCTATTGGCCTACTCTCTTCAAGGATGCTCGTAAGTATGTCTCATCTTGCGATGAATGTCAAAGAATAGGTAATATTGGTAAGCGTCAAGAAATGCCTATGAATTATTCACTTGCTGTTGAACCATTTGATGTTTGGGGATTTGATTACATGGGACCTTTTCCTTCCTCTAATGGGTATACACATATTTTGGTTGCTGTTGATTATGTTACTAAATGGGTAGAAGCTATTCCAACCAGTAGTGCTGATCACAACACCTCTATTAAAATGCTTAAGGAAGTTATTTTCCCAAGGTTTGGAGTCCCTAGATATTTAATAACTGATGGTGGTTCACACGTTATTCATGGTGCTTTCCGTAAAATGCTTGCCAAGTATGATGTTAACCATAGAATTGCATCACCCTATCATCCTCAGTCTAGTGGTCAAGTTGAACTTAGCAATAGAGAAATAAAGTTAATTTTGCAAAAGACTATCAATAGGTCCTGGAAGAATTGGTCTAATAAATTAGATGATGCTCTTTGGGCTTATAGAACAGCATATAAAAATCGTGTGGGTATGTCTCCTTATAAAATGGTTTATGGAAAAGCTTCTCATTTGCCTCTTGAGTTAGAACATAAAGCATTTTGGGCAGTGAAATAGATCAACTATGATTTCAAACTTGCTGGTGAAAAGAGGTTATTTGATATTAGCTCATTAGATGAATGGAGAACCCAAGCATATGAAAATGCAAAGTTATTCAAAGAGAAAGTTAAAAGATGGCATGACAAAAGAATCCAAAAGTGTGAGTTTAAAGTCGGAGAATATGTTCTTTTGTACAACTCTCGTTTTAGATTTTTTGCAGGAAAGCTCCTCTCAAAATGGGAAGGCCCATATGTCATCGAGGAGGTTTACCGCTCTGGAGCCATCAAAATAAATAATTCCGAAGGTACTAACCCGAAGGTTGTCAATGGACAACGAATAAAGCACTATATCTCAGGTACGCCTATTAATGTTGAAAGTAACATTATCCAAACTTTGACACCGGAAGAACACATAAAAGAGTCCTTCCGGAGCACTCCAGAATCATGAAAATAAGGAGGTACATACGTGATACGGTAAGTAAACGGATTCCGAAAAATCCGCAAAAATATTTTTTATCAGTTTTGGTATATTTTAGAATATTGTAAATAAAGAAACTTCCAGGAAGCGTCCCCTAGTGGGCACAAGCCTGGCGCGCCCAGGTGGGTTGTGCCCACCTAGGACACCTACCGTACTCCGTTTTTCTTCCATGTACTTGTCCTCCAAGATAAAAAATCTATATATACTTCCCGAACCTGTTAACCACCATATCGCGGAGAAATCCTCTATTCTCTTTTTTCCTTGCAGTTTTCTGTCAGATCCCATCTACCATGGCTGCTTCAAGCTCCTCCAAGGACAAATTCTTCAAGAACGTCATCAACCCATATCTGCGGGACGTGGTGCAGCACCCTCAGGTCACTGAGATGCATGAGGGGGTGCTTCACCTTCGTGATGTGCCCTACCCCAAGGGGACGGGAACCGTGGAGGCTAGGCTTCAAGCTATGGAGCAAGATGTCTTCCAGTGCAAGGGGATGGTGGAGCGTTGAGTCCATGCCTCATGATCACGGACCTCTCCCGTGATCTCAAGGTGGATGACAAGCCCATGAAGGACATCGTCTTCACCTTCAACAAGCAAATCAACTTCTTCCAAAGCCAGATCTATAACCTCCAGAACCAAGTCTTTGAATATGAGGCGAGGTCTAAAGGTATGACTTTGGCTGCTAGTTGCAGGACCCGTGAGACTCACTCTTCCTCTTATGATGGTCGGCCACTGCCGTGGAAATCTGAGGACAAGACCTCTTCTTCTTCACCACCACCATCTTCTTCACCACCAAAGGAGAACTGAGTATCGGGTATGGGCACTCCCCTTGGCTTCCGCCAAGCGTGGGGGAGGTGCCCCAGTATCATATCATCCCACTATCCTTTTGCTTTTACTTATCTTAGTTCGATCTTTTTGCTTTAGATGAAATAAAGTTTAGTTCAATCCTTTCTTCTTTGAGAGTTTGCTTAGTGATCTATCATTGTAATCGTGTGCAAGTTATATTATAAAGTTTAGCTTGAGTTTTTGCTTTCTTTACTTCATGTTGCAAATAAAGAAAAGAAATAAAGAAAGAAAAAGAGAAAGGAAATAAATAAAAGAAAGGAAATAAATCAACAATATCATATACTAATCCTATGGTAGGTGATAGCACCACATAAGGAAAAGTACAAGTAGGAAATTTTATTAGAGATTGACAAACATAGCATTAGTCAATGATGCAACTCATGAAATAATTAATATGGCAAGAGAAGATTCACATATAAATATACTATCCTAGAAATCTTTTGTGATTGTGAACCCTCATCAAAATATTATATGCCAAAATTGTTGACGTTGGACAAGGAAGACAACTTAATGGTTTATGTTTGTTTATATTCACATAGAAGTCATATTGTCATAGATCCTTCAACATGTGGTGCTTGCCCCCTATCTTTGCTAGCCAAAAATTCCGCACTAAGTAGAGATACTACTTGTGCATCCAAAAACCCTTAAACCCAAATCTTTTTCAAGTGTCCACCATACCTACCTAGGGATTGAGCCAGATCCCTCAAGTAAGTTGTCATTGGTGCAAAAAGGCAATAAAAATTGCTTGTAAATATGTGAGATTATTTAGTGTAAGAGAAAATTGAGCGTTGTACGAACTTGGATGACAAAGAATAAAAGCGATAGACTGCATAATAAAGGTTGTCATCTTAAGGGGCAATACAACGTGACGTTCTCTTGCACTAAGGGATTGAGCATGCAAACAAATAAGCGCATGGCAACCTCTGCTTCCCACTGCGAAGGGCCTATCTTTTACTTTTATGTATTTACTTTTATGCAAAGAGTCAAAGTTTTCCTTCTATTCCTTTTTTATTTTCTCTTTTGGCAAGAATCATGTGGTGAGGAAAGATCTAGGCACATATGTCTAGTTGAATATAGATGGCATGAGTTATTATTGTTGACATCACCCTTGAGGTGAGTATGTTGGGAGGCGAAACTATAAGCCCCTATCTTTCTATGTGTCTGGTTGAAACGTTTTGCTCATGGGTACAAGGTGAGTGTTAGCAATCATAGAAGACTATATGATGGTTGAGTATGTGGACTTGCCTAAAGGCTCCGACACGTGACCCTTCCTGAAAAGTTGATGAATTGTAGTTGCAAAGTTGACTAAGAACATAGTTTGTTGGTTTCTAATAGAGTTTTTGCTTTATACTTCGATTATGTGATGAACTGTTACTTATTCATGAGAAGTATATGATAAAAGTTCTATGATAAAAGTCCAATGTTTAATTTTGTTGCTGTTATAATAATCAACATGATGCTTCTATGTCTATATTTTGTTTTTATCGACACATCTCTCTCAAAGCATGTGGGCATGTTTTTCGATTTCGGTTTTTGCTTGAGGACAAGCGAGGTCTAAGCTTGGGGGAGTTGATACGTCCATTTTGCATGATGTTTTCTTACTGTTATTTATAATGTTTTTATCCATAATAATGCTTTTTGGAGTAATTCTAATGCCTTTTCTCTCATAATTTACAAGGTACACACAAAGAGGGAGAATTCCGGCAGCTGGAAATCTGGACCTGAAAAAGCTACGTCAGGCTACCTATTCTGCACAACTCCAAATTAGCTGAAACTTGACGGAGATTTTTTATGGAATATTTAAGAAATATTGGAGCCAATAACTACAAGAGGGGGGCCACCAGGTGGGAACAACCCACCTAGGCGCGCCACGGCCCAACCAGGGCCCCTGGCGCGCCCTAGTGGGTTGTGGCCACCTCGGCCCACCTCCGGTGCCCATCTTCTGGTATATAAGTCATTTTGACCTAGAAAAAATGAGGAGAAGGATTTCCGGACGGAACGCCGCCGTCTCAAGGCGGAACTTGGGCAGGAGCACGTTTGCCCTCCGGCGGAGCGATTCCGCCGGGGGAACTTCCCTCCCTGAGGGGGAAATCATCGTCATCATCATCACCAACAACTCTCCCATCTTGGGGAGGGCAATATCCATCAACATCTTCAACAACACCAGCTCATCTCAAACCCTAGTGCATCTCTTTTATTCAATCTTGTTACCGGAACTATAGATTGCTGCTTGTGGGTGACTAGTAGTGTTGATTACATCTTGTAGTTGATTACTATATATCTGGTTTATTTGGTGGAAGATTATATGTTCAGATCCAATATGCTATTTAATACTCCTCTGATCATGAGCATGTTTATCATTTGTGAGTAGTTACTTTTGTTCTTGAGGTCACGGGAGAAATCATGTTGCAAGTAATCATGTGAACTTGATATGTGTTCGATATTTTGATAGTATGTATGTTGTTATTCCCTTAGTGGTGTCATGTGTACGTCGACTACATGACACTTCCCCATATTTGGGCCTAAGGGGATGCATTGTGGAGAAGCAATTAGATGATGGGTTGCAAGAGTGACAGAATCTTAAACCCCAGTTTATGCGCTATTCCGTAAGGGACCGATTGGATCCTAGAGTTTAATGCTATGGTTAGAATTTATTCTTAATACTTTTCTCGTAGTTGCGGATGCTTGCGGGAGGGTTAATCATAAGTAGGAGGTTTGTTCAAGTAAGAACAGCACCTAAGCACCGGTCCACCCACATATCTAATTATCAAAGTAGCGAACACAAATCAAACCAACATGATGAAAGTGACTAGATGAAATTCCCGTGTACCCTCAAGAACGCTTTGCTTATCATAAGAGACCGTTTTGGCCTGTCCTTTGCCTCAAAAGGATTGGGTTACCTTGCTGCATACTTGTTACTATTATCATTACTTGCTCGTTACAAGTTATCTTGCTATAAAACTACTCTGCTACTTACAGTTTCAGCACTTGCAAAGATTACCTTACAGAAAACTACTTGTCATTTCCTTCTGCTCCTCGTTGGGTTCGACACTCTTACTTATCGAAAAGAGCTACAATTGATCCCCTATAGATGTGGGTCAATAGTGTGTTATCAAAAATTAACCTGCCTGGAATAAACACACTTTGAGTGGGAGAGATCATACCATCCAAGAGAGGTTTCAGTCTATTCACAAGACACTTCGAGATAAATTTATAGGTGATATTACACAGGCTGATCAGTGTGAAATCTTTGATGGACTTGGCATTCTTCACTCTGGGAATGAGGAGAATGGTAGTGTCATTGATTCCTTCAGGCATAGTTCCTGAGATAAAATACTGCCACTACAAAAAAAAATACACTTCCGTGATGATACGTGTTTGTCACAGTAGGTCGCGTTTTTTGTCATGCATTTACATCCATGACAAATTTATGACAGAATCAAGATAGCCATACCTGTGCTGTCGTAGAAGTGTTCCATGACATTACCAAAATTATCATCACAGAAGTGTCCACTTCCATGACGATAAATCGCGTGTCACAGAAGTGCTTTCGTCAAGGGTGACCGACACGTGGCATCCACCGTAACGGAACGCCGTTAAGCTATCGGGTCGGGTTTTGGATCCGATAACCCGTTAACAGCCCCGACCAATGGGGATTTTCCACGTGTAAAATCATCATTGGCTGGAGGACACACGTGTCAGGTCCGCGTTGGCACAGGTGTCACTCATCCAATGGGCGAGACGTGCCTATGATATGTTGACACGTGGACCGGCCCATCAAGTTTAAATGGGCCGGCCCAACTGAAGGCCCATAAGATTTTGCGGACCATAATGGGCCGGCCCACCTAAAGGCCCACGAGATTTTGCGGACGATAATGGGCTGGCCCAGCTAAAGGCCCATAAGATTTTGTGGGCCATAATGGGCCGACTCAGGTAAAGGCCCACAAGATTTTTGTGTGCCATAATGGGCCGGCCCAGGTAAAGGCCCACAAGATTCTTGTGGATCATAATGGGCCGGCCCAGCTAAAGGCCCACGAGATTTTGCCAACATTAATGGGCCGGCCCAGCTGTAGGCCCACAAGATTTTGAGGACCCTAGTAGGCCGGCCCATTAACTGGCTGCCATGTTTTGGGCCAAATGCCGGCCCATATTTGATCCGGTCCATTAATGGCCTGCCACGCTCCGGGCCTAATAGTAGCCCATATGAGATCCGACCCGTTAAAAGCCTACCACGTTCTGGGCCAAATTACGGCCTAGATCAGGTCCAGCCCTTTAAGAGGCTTTGGGCTCAATTATGGCCCATATCAGATTCGGCCCGTCAACTGGACAGTATGCTTTTGGGCCAACTTGCTAAAGGCCCACTTAGTAATTCGGACTGATATTAGTTTTGGCCTGTTAAGGGCCCGTTTAACATTTCGGCCCTATATTAATTTCGGCCTGTTAAAAGCCCGTCATATAGTTGGGCCTAACTACGGCCCGGTTTGCATCCGGCCTGCTCGCAGCCGATATCTGATTGGGCCAAACAAGGACCGAGACAATTTTGGCCTGTTAAAAGCCCGTGATTTGATTCGCACAATCATGGGCCGGGGTTCATTTCAGGCTGCTGCCGGCCCGTGAGCTGTTCGGCACGTTTCAGGCCCAACCTACATCGTGATTGCATGACGGCCTGATTATGTACCGTAATTTTACGGTTTGGCCGGTTTACTTCGAAGACAGGATATATATACAGTAAAATAACTATAGCATCGTGAATAAGAAAAAACCTAGACTATACAATAAAGAAATTATGACATATTACATCCACGGGGCATCAAAGTTCGCCACTATGATAATAAAGCACAAGCAGACAGCAGATTACATACACTGGGCATCGAAGATCGCCACCAATGCAAATAAACACGCCGACAAAATAATATACAAAACCGACAGCACTTCAATAGAGTTCAAGAAAGGTTAGCCCTGCTGGGGAGCTGCAGCGCAAGCAGCTGAGCAAGATGATGAGACTGCGCTTGTTCAACACTTATATCTTACTCACTCTGAAAGATAAACAAGCAGACAGATGACAGGTTTTGCACATAAAAGTATCAGCGCTGACAATTCATCACATTTCTTACTGACGAATAAAGTGACACAGTTTAAAATTGCATTAACACAATATGGTATTGTTCAGGTCAAGACATGGCAGGAAATGACATTGTGAAGGAGTTGGCAGCTTCACGACACCACTGGATTACAGATCAAGAACTCATAAGTATCAATGGTTAGTGTGCTGTCAATTTATACCATTTCAGATTGGCAAATAAAGAGACGGTTTAAATAATAGTAGAATGATATGACATTGTTCATAGTTAAGACATTGCAGAATATGACATTGTGCTATAGTGGGTAGGTTCACTACACCACTGGACTATGGATGAAGAACAGAAGCATACATGCAATGCAAAAGAAGATCACTTGCTCTGTATAGTTTAATTTACATGGTATGAAGAAGGAACTTGGTTTTACAACTGAAAACTTAAATTGAGAAAGGACAAACTTTTGTTTATGAACTACATAATAAACTTTAAACAAGCAATTTGATGCAAACACCACAAATAAATAGCTTTTGCAGTCATGCCTAACCAAATATATACAACAAAGTTTGAAGGCTTGAGATGGACAAATTTACATTATTGGTGAAGACAGGCTCTATAAAGGCCTTGTCCATGCTGATGGGGGGGGGCAATTCAAGAAGTTTACCACAGAATCTTCTTCAAAAGCATTGCCTTTATTCTACATTTTGTTAGGAGTAAATATAGATGTGATAATATACGAAAAATGGAGAATATTTAAGATAAGATGAAGAGTGATGCTACATAACCAAGTAGCTATAAATGTAAGTGCAGCGAAACAGGCAAAAGGTACAGCCAAGAGCAATGCACAGCTAAACTTCTTCAGTACCAACCTTATGGTAAGAGTAAATATAGATCTGATGTGTAGAAAATGGAGGACAAAGGAAAATAAGCTGCCGAGTGATGGTACATGAACAACTACCTGTCATTATAAGTACACTGATAAAGGACAGCATGTACTTACAAGAACAATGCAGAGCTAAAAAAACATTGGCATTGGATATATTCTACACTAATGTAACCATTCATACAGATCAGATAATTTGGAGCGAACAATTGATAAGCAAGCTATCATGCATACTGCTGTCACATAATGAACCAGGTATGTATGCAAGTACAGTGATACAGGACAACAGGTACTAACAAGAGCAAAGCAGCGGGCAGCATATTTGCGATATCCTGTCGTTCTTGTCAAACCGGAATTCTTCTTCGAGCAGATTTCCTGCAAAAAAGATCTGTAAGGCACATGCGGAAAAGTAGAAGTTCAAATTGTCATGTGATTTCATAGACAGTACCTCATCCTGGGAACAAGACCAGTGCATAACAAGGTTTTTCCATTCAATGTCTTCTAAATTTAGCACAGGAGACTTCACTGGAAATTCGTTTATAGACTTGCCATCAAAGTGTGATTTCCTCAGGTAACACCGATACTGCTGCAATGCTTCCTTGAAAAGCACAAGCAAGCTTTGCTCGTCATTACTATCCAGATTGACCCTCGCCTAGTTACTACAATGTAATGTAAATCGTTGATGTGTTCAATCAGCAGAAAACAGGAAAATAATAACCATGAATAATAGCACTTACACGTAAGTTGGACAGGAAGATGTGAAAATGGTGTTTGTCTTCACAATAATCTTCCCATGATGGGAATATATGCACGTAGTCCCTAACAACATTGAAAGCATTATCTTTTAAACTGGGAATAAATGGAATGGGGTTCCAATCTGCAGGAATTGGCCGTCTCTGCAGTTGGGATAGGTCTTCGGCCGGTGGACTTGCTGTACTTTTTACTGAAGTGGGATTTTTCTATGGTACAGCTGGTGCTATGGCAAATGAAATCGGTATACCTTTTGCTGGAGTGCAGGTCCTGTGTGGTGGGGCTAGTGGTGTGGCCTGTGAAGTATGGGTACAGTCTGCTGGAGTCGGTCCTACGTTTTGTGTCACTGGTTGTACAACCAATATAAGTGGGGTGCTATCTGATTTCTCCGGCACCACCACGTTTTTCAAGGACTTTGCTGGTGCTCCTTCAGGTTCGGCAATCACCCTCTTCCTTTTTGATGTCTGATGCACAAGAACAGCATTTGAGTGGAAAAACATGGTATGATGACAGATGGAATATGTATTGATAATGGATGGGCATGGCATCTCGACATATATGATGAGTAAACTAAGCAGATGGCGGTGCAACAAAGTAGAAGAAATGCAAGAAAACATATGCAAGATACCCGCAATCAATAAAACATTGCCAAATTAGAACAGGCACCTTGATGGGTGAACAGGACAAGCCATCTGCCTTTGACTCCTCGAGGTTAGAATAGTCATTAGGATCATATTCTGAACAAGAATCAACAGGTGGGGAGCGTATGAGTTTCATTGCATCCAGAATGGCACTCAATGCCTTGGTGCCAATTTTGTAAGTCATTGCAGTGTTTAGCTTCAAGAGTGGACTGCTGCTAGTGCGACACAAAGCAACTACACAGATCATAGTGTAGATATAACGGGAAAACCTTAAGCATCAGAGTAAAATCAGCAAAGTGGAACTTGCTGGAATATATGTGCGAGTATTGCCGGTACGGCTAGAAAGGCTTCAGATACCAGCTCTCTTCAAGTGAAGGTGCGGTACTGTTAATATCAGTGTAACTCTCAAAGGTGACACAGCTCCCCGCATTTCCTTGCTATTCTTATAGGATTCAAGTGGGCAGGCCACTACAAATCCTATTCCTATGTTTACAAGATCCTACGAATCAAAGAGGCTCAAAGTGTCCATCACAACCGACCGTATAGACCTCTACACTGCAAATGTCCCTGCTAATCTTCAGTACAAGGAACATACTGTACTACTATCATACTCCCTCCATTCCAAAATATAAGTCTTGGTAGAGATTTCCACTATGGATCACATATAGATGTATCCAGATACATTTTAGAGTGTAGATTCACTCATTTTGCTCCATATGTAGTCCATGGTGGAATCTATACAAAGACTTGTATTGAGGAACGGAGAGGGTACATATTAAAGAAGAACGGAAGAGGAACATGGTAAAGAAGAGCAAGCAGATTTTGGATAATAAAATGTTGGTTGCGCAGTGCCCACACATGATGAACCAGAGCGCATTAAGAATGCATCTCCCAGCTATCTCTCAACCATTTCAGGCGGTTGGATGAAGATCCTACGTCTCCTAACCCTTCTTCTTCCTTGTCTCTGATTCTTCCCATACAGAACACCGCACGGGCCGCCGGCCGGACCACCGGCCCCCACCGCCAGTGTTCCTCCGCCACCCCCACCCCCACCCCCACCGCAACCCCCACCCGCGTCGAGTTTTCTTCGTTCGGCGAGGCCCCACAACCACCCGAGCCCCTTCGATCGCACCGGCGAGCTCTGAAAAATCGACTGACCCAATTTTGAAATTTAGTCTACTGTGATTTAACTAGTGTGGAATATAAAAGGGGAAAACCATAAGCATTGGAAGTATAGTGTTGAGCGTGCCATGGCGGATCTGAAGGTGCAAACCGGACAAAGGCAACTTCGCAACCAAGACAAGAAATCAGAGTAAAGCAGTGGCGATCTATTTTCTTGCTGCGATAAATAAGTTGAGCAGATACGAAAGAGTACCGCCTCTGGTGCGGCGCCGTGTACGCATCTGCTGAGAATTTGACAGTGCTGCGGTAGCGATGGCTGTCGGCGGCGTGGAAGCAGATCTAGGAGGGTAGACGGTGGCGGCGGGCACGGTGGACGAGACGGTCGTAGGAGCGGCGCCGGCAAGGTGGACGACGGCGGGGATGAAGTGAGAGGACGGGATGCAAGGATCCCGGTCTGAAGCCATGGATGAGAGAGATCGATCTCTTGTAATGGACGGCGGCATCGGGGTATCAGCTCCGGCATGGTGGAGGAGGACGGCGGTGGATGGGGTGGCGGACGGCGGCAGACGGAGGAGGGTGGGGTGGAGAGGGTGTTTTGGCGCCCACGGAGTACGAATGGGGAAAACGGAGGTAGAGAGGAAGGGGGGAACCATGTATTCAGGGCGCGCTTGTCTCAAATGCGAGGAAATTTACAAACTTAGACCCCGTTTCAAATTTCTACTACATCACAGCAACATTAGTCGGTTGGGGATAGGACGGTAATCTCGCATACACCGAATATTTGCCGACGAGAGTTTGTTTTTGGCGCCCACCGTGTATGAATATGAATCGGGGAGGGAGTCGATTTCGGCCGAGGACACACTGTGTTTTGGCGCCCACCGTGTATGAATCCAGGTGAGAGGCGGTTACGTCCCGTTTGGGTGAAATTACAAACCTACCCCTATCGAAACCTATAGAAATCCAGCAGATAGGCTTTGCGTGGCAGGGATAGGCGGTAGTGATTTCCATCTCGCAGATTTTGGTTTCGGGCGGTTACTGTGACTTTCCCTGCTTCGTTCAAATTTTGCAGAGTGCACGTTTACCGTGCCAACTCAATTCGAATCCCGTTTGTATTCTATTTTTTTTCGGGCGGGATCCATTTTCAATTGGAATTACATTCTATATACATCATTTTTTATATATACTTTCAAAAGCACAACAAAGAATTCTGCTCCTTTATATGTATAATATGATTTACAAATACAACGATCTCGAAATCTTAAGGTTGAATTCGAAAAAATTTAACCAAATTATGTTATACTAAAATGTATGGATCAGTAATATCTACATATTAAATAACATAGATGTGCGTGAATTCATATGAGCATGCATGTTTGATAGATCAATTTTGGTTCGTATGGATTACATGTATCATCATCTCGAATTCAAATATTTGAATTCCTTTTTTGTTCACTCCTTTCACGCCCATCTCTCTCGCATGCATGCTCCTTCAGGTAGCTATCACTCTCTTTTCTCCAGCTCACCCGCACGCTCACTTCATGTTTCTCCTATCCTCGCAAACATGGTCTCTCGATGTCTCCCTTGAGAAGTGTCACACTCTCCCTATCATTATACATTACACGGTTTTCATTATCTCTCACGTCTCTACTGTTCTCTGGTATCACTCGGTACCTAAGCTTTCTTTTTCACCGCCACACACACAGTCTCCACTCGTCTTTCACTTCGTCTTTCTCTCTATGGGATTCTCTCACACACCCTATGTCTCTACATATGACTCATACCACTAAAATTACTCTCTCTGTCTCTCCTGTAGACACAACATTTGTTGCAGTCTCCTTTTCGTCTCCATCCCAGACTGACATTATTCATTTGTTTACCGATCAGACAACCCCGACTACCGTCTCCTCTCTCTCTCTCACAGACACACACACACAACTCCTGCTTCCACTCCCCTTCCCGACTACCGTCTCTCTCTCACACACACACACAACTCTCGCTTTCGCACCCCGGCTCGTATTTCTCTCACAAACATTTATCGACTAGCTAGCCTCTAGATAGGTTTATACACCCACACACTCGTGCTTCCACCATCGCATACATGTCTCTCTCCCGCTCCTTGTATCTATGTAGATTTTTCTTCCCTTCTTGAGACACGCCCTCTCGATCGTGCACACACACACTATCGCCTCATTTTAAGCTGATACCTATCGCACACACACTCCTTGTGTCTTTGTCACACATGCACTCCGTCCTCCTCCACTCTCCCTCTCTCTCACACACACATGGGCTTTTTGCAACAACTAGCAAGATGCCCATGCGTTGCACGGAACTTCCAGATGCATTTGTATGAGTAGTTTATCTTGTGGGGGAAAAGGATGAACGAGGGAAGGCCTTATTTGCAAATGTGGAGAGGGGTGTGGGTATCTTTTTGCAAAATTGCCATAGTTTCCTTCCTATCCGTCAGATATAGATCGGACGGCCTATATTGCAGGATGGAAGGCACACGCTCATCACCGACAATGCTTTTTATAAGAGTAGGGATAAAAAATAGAGTTGGTGATGATGGTGGGCCTGCCATCCTACAATGTAGGTCATCCGATTTATATCTGACGGATAGGAAGGAAAATATGGCAATTTACCCGGACTCTTCACCACATTTGCAGATAAGGCCTTCCCTCATTCATCCTTTTCTCCCACAAGATCTTGATGTTCCATGCAACGCACGGGCATCTTGCTAGTAAGAGTAGAAATTAGACATATACCACTTCTCGAATCTTGCAACCAACAACATTCCTCCCTTATCTCATCAAAACCGCCAAAGGAATATATTTTGAGTGAAACATAACATATTTTTAGTGATATACGTATTTCAAAACTAGACTTTTTTTCTATCAAATCGGTGAATATGTATTAATCTACTTTGATCGTGTGGCAACGCATTGGCACATTGCTAGTAGTTATTATAATTTTTTGGAAACCAGACAAACGGTGGAATACAAATACGAAGAGAAGAGGCGCACACACGCAGTCGGCCTCTCGCTGTCTCGCACACATGAGTGTTACGTAAAGGCGACGTTAACAAATAAACCCTAAAACCCTAGGTGCACGATTGCTGCATTTGCGGGTACCGGGTACGTGGTGGAGCACCTTTGTAGGAATAGTCAGCTCGCGTGATAATTTGATCCGTAGGAGTTGATGGTCGGGACTCGGGACCAGAGGTGAACGACTTGGAGCGCGGTGGCTCGCCAGTTGCCATAGATCGAGTAGCCACATTTAAAATATTGTTTTTTTAGCGGGGTTAAGAGTTCCAATTTTCAATGGCGCGTTATAAGTAGTAAGTAGTCTTTAGAACGATTGGTATGGAGCGAAAATGGAATTCATAGTATTACGTACCTCCTTGGCGTATGGTTGTATGGTTTTTTTTGCGATGGAGGTTGTATGGGTTTATGTTGCGAGATGTTGAACTTGGTAGTTCTAGGGAAAATACTATGGTTTAGATTTAGATGTTGGTTTTCAGTAATGAAAATCGGAAGGGGAAACCCTTCTTTGATTAAAAAAAACTACTACCTCCATTCTGGTTTACTAGTCCCCATCGTACTTTGGGTCAAAGTTTGTCCACGAATTTTACTTGTAAAATGTGAATGGAAAACGAGATTTTGTTATACCCAGACAAAAAAGGACTGGAGGGAGTGATTGCTCTGACACGGACGCGACCTCTCATAGCGCAGGCATTGAACCGGCGCGCCGGCCAAGAGGGCCGCACTCGCTGCAGGCCCGGCTGAGCACGCCTCCTCGCCGCGTGCAACCAGCTTAAGACTGCCCCGCCTGCCTTCATTGAATCCGCGCGTGTGCCGGCAACACGTCCTTCCGCGAGCCGGCATGCATTTTAGAACACAAAAAATGACTAAAATATTAATTGAGTTTCTGGACTTTTAATGTGCATAATCTAAATATGAATTGCATGCACATGCTCCGGTGCACCAAAGTGGGTTGAAAAATCACATGTGTGTCCTTGGTTGAATTTCTAGGTCCCATGGAACAAATGAGAATCAAATTTAAACATCTGGGCGTCATGACTCGGCCGAGAACATCGAGAAACTTGGATTTTAAATTCATGTAAATCCAAAACTCGCCTGGAAATCATGAAACTTGGCATGGTGTCATGTCATGGCACTAACATGTTGTGGTAAAAAAATTGGGCCGATTTGGAAGCTCGTGGTTCTAAGAGGGAACGTGCCACCTTTGAGTGTGAAACGATATACGCTGCCCCCCCCCTTGAGTTTCTTAACAAAGGCAACATAGAACTACATTAGTGCCCTGTTAAATTTTGGAATTATTCCGGGTTCGTTTGTCGTTTTTTATACATTAATTGAGTTTCTAGTCATTTAATGTGCATAAGTCAAATTTGGACTACAAGCACATGCTCTCGTGCACCAAAGTTGGTAGAAAAATCATATTTGTGTCCTCGGGTGAATTTCTAGGTCCCGTGCAAGAAATGAGAATAAAATTAAAACATCTGGGCATCGTGGCTCGGCCGAGAACATTGAGAAACTTGGTTTTAAAATTTTTGTAAATCCAAAACACGTCTGAAAATCATGAAACTTGGCATGGATGTCATGTCATGGTGCTACCATGTTGTGGTAAAAAAATTGGCCGAATAGGAACAGATTTTGGTATAAGCTTCTTGCAAACCGAAGCTTCTCTCAAGAAGGCTCGTGGTTCTGAGAGGGAACGTGCCACCTTTGAGTGCGAAACGATATACGTTGTCCCCCTTGAGTTTATTTACAAAGGCAACATAGAACTACATGAGTGCCCTGTTAAATTTTGGAATTATTCTGGCTTCGTTTGGCCTTATTTACACATTAATTGAGTTTTTGGTCATTTAACGTGCATAATTCAAATTTGAACTACAAGCACATGCTCCCGTGCACCAAAGTTGGTTGAAAAATCACATTTGTGTCCTCGGGTGAATTTCTACTCCCTCCTTCCATCTATATAGGTCCTAATGCGTTTTTCGAGGCTAACTTTGACCAAACGTTAGAGCAATAATATATGACATGCAACTTACACAAAGCATACCTTCAAATTTGTATGTCAAAGGAGCTTCCAATAATATAATTTTCATAGTATACATCTCATGTGCTATTAATCTTGTCAATAGTCAAAGGCTGTCTTGAAAAACACATTAGGCCCTATATAGATGGAAGGAGGGAGTAGGTCCCATGCAAAAAATGAGAATAAAATTCAAACATCTGGGCATCGTGGCTCGGTCGAGAACATTGAGAAACTTGGTTTTAAAATCATGAAACTTGGCATGGTGTCATGTCATGGTAGTACCATGCCGTGGTAAAAAAAATTGGCCGAATAGGAACAAATTTTGGTATAAGCTTCTTGCAAATCGGAGCTTCTCTCAAGAAGGCTCGTGGTTATGGGAGAGAACGTGTCACCTTTGTGTGCATAATTCAAATTTGAAATACAAGCACATGTTCCAGTGCACCAAAGTTGGTTGAAAAATCACATGTGTGTCCTTGGGTAAATTTCTAGGTTCCATGCAAGAAATGGGAATGAAATTCAAAATTCTGGGCGTCGTGGCTGGGTTGGAAACATTGAGAAACTTAGTTTTTTAATTCCTGTAAATCCAAAACACGCATGAAAATAATGAAACTTGGCTTGGTGCCATGACATGGCACCAACATGCTGTGGTAAATTTGCAGTCCGATTTGCGAAGGCGCACACATTAACAATCAACAAAGTCATTTTGGAACAAGTGTTGTCACGTTACAATCGGAAACACAAGTATTATTGAAACCGTGGGCATTCTACTTACTAGTACCATTTACGTGCCGCCACGCATCCCCATTTTTTATTAGCTAGGAGGCGCCGTGCAGGGTAGCTATTTGAGTAAGAGAGGCGTGCGATCAGACCCCTGCGCGTGCTTATCGGGAGGAGAGCCCTTTGACCTCCATCTGCCGTCCACCTCTCTCCCAAGGTCTCCATTAATGGCGCCCGAGCCTCTGTTTAATGGCGTGGCAATGTCTCACTCGACTGAGATTTAAGAGAGAAAAAAGAAAATCTGAAAGCACGGATCTTGATGTAAGATCCGACGGACCTATATAGCATCTGCTGCGACTTATAGCAAGACTGATGAATATATAAGGACGATTAATTTTTTTTTGATCAAAGAAGGGCTTGCCCCTTCCGATTTTCATTACTGAAAACCACCACAATTCACAAGAAGTTCAGCACAACTCGTTGAGAAACCACAATTCAAGGGGCGGAGGCACAAGGGGCAGTGGAGCACGGTGAGGTCCATCGAGACCTTAGAGAGCTCCATCGTCGGGTCCTGTTCGGTCTGCATGATCTCGCCCTCCTCGTGCACAACCATCTCTCGACTTGGGCCGGGGTATTACAAAGCTTTACCGTCACATATTTTATACTACTTCAAGGTGCATTAAATCAACACATGCAAGTATCAAAAGGAGAGTCACGGCATGCATGCATGCGTTGTAATTAATGCATTGGTAAACGCAAATTATTGAAATATATCGAGTGCAATGCTTTGATGTGTCGCGTCAACTCGTACATCAACGAGAAGTTTGATTATCCTCTCCCTCGCGGACTTAACTGCACCTGCCTTTGGCTATATGACAGGTTGGCCACACACCTGTCGGCTCACCTGCCATACACGCAAAGGCAGGAGCGTCCCTCCCTCGCCCATGAGCGTGGTGGCTGGTAAGACTAGGAGAAGCTTTCGCTACATGCTCTCCCTCCCGCACGCGGTGGACATGCAACAGTTCAATCGGTGTCAGATGGCCAGAAGCGTACTGTAGTACTCCTCCAGTGCAGTAGTACTCCATCATTGTTCGACTTCCCGAAGAGGCGAAGAGCCAAGAGCAGCCCGGACGCTCGTGTGGCACTTTCATGTGTAGAGTAGTCTAGGATAGCGTGTACCGTGCCTGTAAGCTTAAAATCGTTGGGGTCGGCTCCATGCTATGTGGCCGTCTTGAAGTTTAAAAAAAATTAAAATAGTCTTCTGGCCCTACCTGACACCCTGGTGATTGTAGTTTGCACGCTCATCTGGTCAAGACAGGAATATATATTTTAATTTGTATTTTTTTCAAAAAGGGGGGACTCCCCGGCCTCTGCATCAGAACGATGCATACGACCACATATATTTTAATTTGTGGTGGGTAAATGTTAGAGGTTGCAGCAAATATATTGTACACTGCGGGTCTTTCAGCCAAGTTTAGAGGCAAGCATGTGGGGCCAGTGCTATGATGTGTCGCGTCAACTCGTACAACGAGGAGAAGCTTGATTTTACTACACACCTTCTCCCTCACCCATGCGCGCAGTTGCTCGCACACGAGGACAGGCTTTTGCTTAGTAGTACTTCTACAACAGTAGTGGATTCGACACTGTAGAAGCAGTAGTAGTAACATCATTGTTCGTCTTCTCGAAGAGGCGAAGAGCCAAGGGCAAACCGAACGTTGCAGTTGCGAACATTGGAGCACGCATATAGCCAGGCTCTTGCATGAGACAAAATTTCTATGTGAGCCCACTATTGTACTAGTACGTACAACTACTTGCTAGTATAGCCCTGTAAACCAGAAAGAAGTATTTGCCCTTCTAGAGATTTCAACAAGTGACTAGACTACACCGAGGCGGAGTACATATGGAGCAAAATGAGTGAATCTGCATCGTAAATAAATACGTACTAGTTCTATCGTTTTCCTCTCCGAGGTGCACAATATTGAGTATACTGACTAGTCTCTTTTTGACACGCATTTACGTTTTTTTTACACAGTACAGACGCAAGCGCTCATATACACGCGCATACACTCACCCCTATGAACGCACACACGCACGGCACTATCATCTTGAAATTTACGAAGTCACCATAGGCACCTCGTCATCGACAATGTAGGAAAATTATGAGGGGGGTCTCTCCAACAGTGTTCCTTGGCTCGCACCTAGCATCACGGTGGTCGAACTTGGAGTCATTCATCTGGTACACGTGGCATCTCAGATCTGGACACAAGGTGACGCGACCTCTCACTTCCTCCGCCATTTGAAGCAGCGCGCCGGTGGAGGGCTAGCATATTCCAATATTAGGTTGGCTCTATGTGATGTGGCAACTTCATATACTAACCGGATGCTGGCTATACTCCCTCTGTAAATAAATACATGGTGCATTGTTTTATTCCTATCGGCGAGGTAACTTAATGTCTTTTTGATACTTAATAGGATTACATGCAGTGAACTAACCACCGCATGTGATGTTTGGTAGTCTCAAGTCATTGAAAGCATGCACGGGCACGGAGGGGGATGCAGCTTCATTGACTTACTGCACCTGCCTTTGGGTGTATGACACGTGGGTCCAACGGGTGGCTGGCCAACCTGTCATACAGCCAAAGGCAGGTGCAGTAGAGGGGCGAGGAGTAGATGGCCAACATGCACGTGAATTCAACGCAGTCTGCACTTCTCATATAAAGGCTCCCGCCAGTCCAATCTACGAAATCCTACGCACCTACGCACCTAAGGGCAAGAATGATCACTCCAATCGCAAGATCAGTTGACTAGAAGCTAGACCCATGAAGGCGATGAGCGCGAGCATCAGCCGGCTGTGCCAGATGGTCCACGACGCCGGCCTGCATCCTGGCACCGAGGAATGTCTCCAGGTAGTGCTTGAGGCCGCCAGGGCGAGGGGCCGCTTGGACGACAACTTCATCTCCTTGTTCGACGAGGTCCTCGTCGGCTTCCTCGACAAGTTCACCATCATCAAGAAGCTCGCGGACGACCTTGACGTATGCCTCCAGCCCACGCGCCCAGGCTCTGCGATGCCTGCCACCCTCAACAGCCTCTATGGTGACAACCTCTTCGACGCACTGGTGGCCCTGCGACTGCCCGCCGTCGCGCCGGAGAATGTCCACCTCGAGGTCGCGCTCGCCGCGCAGCACCTGGCGCAGCAAGACACCATCGACATAATCACCCACGTCTACGCTTAAATCGTCCACAAGGACTAATACATGCAAGAGGAGGACGATAGGACGCTGGCCTTCTTGGACCGCAGGGCAACCTTGGACGGCATTGTTTAGAAGCACGTTGAGCTTGCCGGCAACGCCGCTGCTCCTCACACGTCGGTTGGTGACCCGGTGCACTAGGGCGTGAGGATGTCGTTGATGGATCCGTATGTATCTTTATCTTTCCGTCAAATCCATGTAGTAGTATATGGTACTACTAGTAATTATCTTACCTTTCGCATCAACTTCATAATTTTCCTACGTACTCCATGCATGAACCGTGCCAGAACCAAACTTCTCATTACTCTAGGGAAAATCTTTATTTCTATCTATCGGTCGCCCCATGGAGCAGAACCAAATTTTACAAGTTACAAGTTCAAAAGGAAAAGCCTGCCGTGTTCGCGTCACACCCCCACACGGTTTGTCCGGCACGCCGCTCAAGGGGGGATGCGTGCTGTGTTGCATTTTCACTTACAAGTGGGACCGCAGTTGAGCAAACCGACTATCGGCAAACCCCCACCCCGCCCACCGCGCGATGGCTAAGAAAACAGGAGGGAGAAGAGATGGCTGTAGCTAGCACAGACTCCAAGAAAATTGGTGTCGGATGGGACTCGTGTGGGTGGCGTGTGCCGTACTGCTAGACATGAATGCTAGTTATGGCCCATGCCACCCCACTATATCGAGGTGCTGGCTACTCCACTATATCGAGTACGTAGAACAAATTTCCTGGAGTCCGTGCTCGGCCCTCCTCTATCTCTCTTCTCGGCCAGGCAGCAGACGCGCGGAGCCCATCGTCTGTTTGCTCATATGCGGTCCCACATGCCAGTGAAAACGCAAGAGGACCCACTGAACCTGCACATCTTTCACCTCGACGTGCTGGTGATGAAAAACAAATCCAATAAAGATCTTCGGTGGCCGCTTTTGGAGTTACTCAAGAGTAGTAAGATTCTATTTACAGTTTAACCCAAGATGCACATCACGTGGCTTCACCTACCACTCTATTTTCTCGCATGACACAACCTGGATGCTGGATGTCCCACGTGTCGGCAAAAGGAGGAAGAACTCGACCAAATCTTCGGTTGTGCTCTCGGATTAGACTAGTTGTGCTAACTTAAAATTTTATTGTGTAGAATGGATGCAAGTTTTGGTATTGGGAAGAAGAGTAAATGATATATTGATAGAGCACAATTTAGTAGATGTTCTAGCACTTTTAGGTAGCATAGAGGCTAGAGATGAGACTAGTGCACTTGTTGATAGAATAGAGGCTAGACACGTCTACTTCTTTACACTCGAAGAAGAAAGAAGGACGCAAGATCGAGCCTCCGCAGATCAACAATGAATGCATCGAGAAGGCACTAATCCAACTTACAGGAGCAGTTATGGAAGTTGGATATCTTCTAAAATGTATTCTTGTGGTTCTTGTTTTCTTTGGTCTTGCTTTTCTAGTCAAAATTTTGGTGATGTATTTCCATGTACCAAAAAATCAATGATGAAAAAAAGATATGTGTTTGCAAAGAAAAATGTACGTGGCCGGGATGCGGTTGCGCGTTCGGCGCACGACCACCGCATCCGAGAAATGGCCCGGACACGACCCCATTGCCCTACCCAAACGGACAGTATCCGGGCAAAACAGAGGTCCGTTTGGGGTCGTGCGTTGGAGTTGGCCTTACAAGTGGGACCACAGTTGAGGAAACCGACTATCGGCAAACCCCCACCTCGCCCGCCGCGCGATGGCTGAGTTAGAGAAACGACTAGTTTGAAGAGATTGCTGTAGCACGGACTCCAAGAAATATGGTGTCAGATGGAAGTCGTGCTGGTGGTGTGTGTCGTACTCCTGGACGTGAATGCTTGTTCTGGCCCATGCCAGCCTACTACTCCTAGTACTACTTATAGTAGTAGTATCGAGGATTCGAGGTGCTGGTTACGTACAGCGAACACATTAACATATGGCCCACCTCACACTGTGGCCAAATTTCCTGGAGTCTGTGCTAGGTTAAAAAGTGTTCTTTGTGAGGATGGGTGGCTAGTCTCAAGTTTAAAAATTGTTGTATTACGTACGTAGACGTAGAGATAGTGCAGCATGTGAAGCTAGTACAAATAGTGTACTATTCTTGATTGGCCTCATCCGATAACCTGTTGCAATGCACGTACAATTATGTATTCGGAAAATATTTTTTTGCCTCGTCGCAGCACCCACTCAGAGAAGCGACTGGATAGCCATTCATAAATTTAGTAAGTTTATCACAGGCATATCATTTTATTACATAGAACAGGTCATCAACCCACAACAACAACAAGGATAGATTATAAATACTAAAGTTTTCATCACACAACAAATAACAAGCAATGAAATGAACTTCAACTCAACCAATCCTCGGCGTTGGAAAGGCTTGCTTTGAACCACAAGTGATTCTCTGGGAAGGGCCAGCTATTGTAAATCTCGAGGCCAACGCAGGACTGATCATCTAGGCTGAAGCGGCCTACTATATCACGACCAGGGTAGGTAACCACCGAAATGTCCGACGTATAGATACAGTTGCTTCTCATAAATGGTAGTAACGTTGTGTCAACAGCAGCTGGATCGGCTTTCACCATCATTGGATAGTTTTGCCCAAGGAAGAGCGAGTTTACTCCAAGAGCGAGTTTACTCCAAGAGTACTAATAAATAACTTTGATGTGTCCCGTCAACTCGCAGAACGATGAGAAGCTTGCTTACTACGCCTTCTCGCTCGCCAACGCGTGCGCGGTGGCTCGCAGCACGAGGAGAAACTTTTGCTTACAAGCAGTGGACGTGCAGCAGTTCATTTGGTGTCAGATTGCTAGAAGTACTACTGTAGTACCATCATTATTGTTCGACTTCCGGAAGAGGAGAAGAGCCAAGCGCAAGGTCACCTACTAACTTAGTACAGTACTACTATAGCCAAAGCTGGTCCACCTTTTTAGAGCATGGTTAATAAATATAGGCGGCTCTTGCAGCGGCACATCATTTAGACCAAGTACTCTCTTCGTAGGAACAAAGGAAGTGAAACAAAATTTGGAGTGGATGCTAGATTGCCAATTAAAAGATGATTACATAGGAAAAAAATCCTATAGCATTCTATCCTATGAATCAAACGACCAATGTAGGAAAATTATGAGGGGGGTCTCTCCAACAGTGTTCCTGGGCTCGCACCTAACATCACGGTGGTCGAACTTGGAGTCATTCATCTGGTACACGTGGCATCTCAGATCTGGACACAAGGTGACGCGACCTCTCACTTCCTCCGCCATTTGAAGCGGCGCGCCGGTGGAGGGCTAGCATACTCCAATATTAGGTTGGCTCTATGTGATGTCGCAACTTCATATACTAACCGGATGCTGGCTATACTACTACGGTACTCACACTCCAAGAAGTGACTCGAAAACCATTCATAAATTGAGTCTATGACATGCATTCACAACTGAAATGTACCATTCATTAAATACAACAAGTCATCAACACACAACGACAACGAGGATACATGTTGGATTATAAATTATTTCCAACAAAACATTCTAGCAAATACTAAAGTTTTCATCACACAATAAATAACACGCAATGAAATGAACTTCAACTCAACCAATCCTTGGCATTGGAAACACTTGCTTTGAACCATAGGTGCTCTGGGAAGGGCAAGCTATTGTCAATATCAAGAGCAACGCAGGACTGATCATCCAGGCTGAAGCGGCATATATCAGGACCAGGGTAGGGAACCACCGAAATGTCCGAGGTATAGATACAGTTGCTTCTCATAAATGGTAGTAATGTTGTGTCAACAGCAGCTGGATCGCCTTTCACCATCATTGGGTAGTTTGGTCCAAGGAAGAGCGAGTTTGTTCCAAGACTATCAATACTGAACCAGGGAGAAGGTGTTTGCGCTAGCACACTAGTATCCGTCCTGAATACCATGCAATGGGTGTTGGAATAGGTCAGGAGAGGGCGACCATGGGAGACAACACCTGCTTCCTCAGTAGTAACAGTCTGAGTGCACTGTATACAGACAAGAAGAGGTGATCCATCGGAATTAGTTGCCAGGCGCCACTGAGTATATAAGTTCTGCTCCTCGTCATGCTCGTGATCATCACCATCGTCATCTCCCCCTTGCTTATAAATTTTTTCAAGTATTGGTGGTGGAATGTTCACAGGACCTTGGAGACACAAGAAGAAGGTTAATTAGTAAAGGGAAACTTGCTAACCCGCATGAATGTGGATGAAACAAGTATAATTACGGTGGAAGACAAACGTACCGAAACTACGAGGATCCCATGCAAAAACAGTGCCACGAGTGGTGGCAGCAAACACAAGATCCTCGTATTCAATTGCATCACAGTACACATCCGTGTATAGAAACTGAATTTTGAGCAATATCCATCCAGTCGAACCACGAAGGACGGCAACAAGCTTGTCGAAGATAGCAACAACTTGATAGTTCTTGTAATTTCAAGAGCGGTTGGGAACTCGACAAATTGCAATCTTCAGTAGACGACAGTCACCATGATCGTATTTGAACGTACGTAGATCATCTGTGTGCTCAACCTCAGGGCAATCGGAGATTTTTGGAAGTGGAATCCGCAGACGAGTGTACACATTCACAAGTTCCCACTCGCAATTGTACCTAGTATAAACAACCCAATCTCCATTTGTGCCAGCCCAGGACTTACCCTTAAGCGATGGCATCTTGACATCACACGTATCATTATCAAGCGGCATCAACTTGCGCAAGGCGAGGCCTCCGTCGTCGGCGCCCATGCAAACAGGCTTATAGCGAAGAAGATAAGGGAGATCAAACCGCTCCTGGACCCTTGGGTTCCTTGTAATGATGTTATTAGTTGAGTCGAGAATGGGCTTGAATGAACCTGCCATGCTAGCCGAGGTGATGACGTCGCACCGATCAATGAGTTCCCCCACCACGTCATCTTTCAGATCGGGGCAAGAATAACGGGGTCGTTTCCGGCTTGTTCCCTCCATGGAGAAGACGATCGAACAATGGCAGAAGGAAGGGTGAAGGCAAATGGAGGAGGGAGGAAGAGCGTGCGACAGCAGTTCCAAATCGAGAGGGAAAGGCGAAGAGTCGGTGGACGGTTGCCAGTTTGCCACGGTACACGAAGAGGCGCCCCGGCGTACACGTCCTTTCGGAAATTGTACAAAAGGACTCGTCGTCGTCTGACTGACATGTTGGAACAGGACCACATGTCAACAAAACATCGTGTGTAATTTCTCGTGCAAAATGCGATCTGGCCGCGTTGGCCCGAGGTGCCGCATTATTTCTCGACTTTATTTTTTAATGGCGTGCCGTTCAGTTTTGAAGCACGACTAACTGGTACTGTTTGCAGAGAAAATATAAACTACTCTACCACTACTCCACCTCTAGTACTAGTAGTACAAAAAGATATATAGGCTGGAGCTTCAGAGCTTTCTTGCTAAGGGCTGCCCACTTGCTTCTCACACTATCACCCTCTCTCCAGATCTAAAAAAGACGGCCTCTCTCTCCCTCCTCACCGGAGGTCACAGATCCGCCGGGGAAGAAAAGGACGTGAAGTGTTGACGCACTCATCGTCGGCGAGCGAGGTCACGCACTGACGACAAGGCCGTCCTCTCAGACCTAGCGCCCGCGCGGGATGGCCTCTGTCCCCAAGCTCGCTGTCGTAGTGCGTGTGGAGGACGATGACCACGAGCGAAGCCACTTCCCGCCGACCCTTAGGTATGCTACCTCTTTTCGAACCATACCCTTGTTCTATTGCCCCATCTGCCATGTCGCTGCATGTGGATCTTTTTCCACTCCACCATCTTCCCAATTTGCTATCCTCTGCTCTGCTGGTCACGCAGACGAAAACCTTAATTTTCACTATTAAAGGAAACCCTACTTCATGTAGACTAATCCATGTCTGGGTTGAATAAGGAAAGGAAGGGAGACTGTACTGTCCAAGAGAGTAGGCATCGAACCCGCATCTAGGTTGAGAAGGGGAAAATCAGAAGCTAAGGAACGAGTCTCGTGTCTCTTGGTTGAAGAAGGGTAGAAAGGCATGACAACGCAATAGAGAATGACCAGGTCGATCGGTTTGTTGTCCTCACATAGGAAAAAGGTGGCTAAACACAACAAAAATGGGATATAATCCACATATGCTGCCTGGATATTTGTTGCTCTGGGCAACCATACCTCCCTCACCACTCTATGCGTCCGTGGAGGTACATCGTACTGGTGCGCCCACAGTCCGAATGGGCCTCGCATGCCCTTAGTCTAACTTTTTTGCTGTTAGTATAACGCCAGCAGTCAAGTCAAGCAATGCTATTGCTAAAGTGATGCCACATTTAACTAATGCCGCACTCAGTCTAATGCCACCGATAAATTTAAGCAATGCCATTTAATGTCACTGGATTATTTCAGGGTTAGCTGTTGATTGTGGATGTATTAAAGATTTTTCAAGTAAGGCATTCTAATGATGTCGCACAGCCAGTATACCAACGATGAAACTTGTTACTACCTTCAGATTTTTGCACTGTTAATGCTTATAGATTACATACCTCACTTTCATGAGATAAGTTAATTTTTTTGTACAGTGTCACCAAAATGCCAAGGCGCTGATGTCATTTTATTTTGGTTAAACTGGACAAAAAATTATGAAGACAAGAGGAAAGGTTAAGAGTGGGCACCTCCTCCTCCGGCTGTTCTCTTGATTCGTTCGATCAAGTTTTTATGTTTGATCAATTATCAAGATTGGGATAGCAATTTTTAAGGTCCCCCCGAGTTCGAAATGATATTTACCTTGAGGTACATGGTTTGCAATTCTTTTATACTGTCATTAGTTAATAATGCTAGTTACCTTCAGACTTTTGTATTTGGTTTAATGCTCATGCACAGCTAGTATACCAATGCTGAAACGTGTTACCTTTACATTTTGTATTGTTAATTCTTATAGAAATCTTACAGTGCCAGAGTTTATTGAAATCTGTTCAGTAAAACCATTGTACTATACCCTGTAATAAAATAACTACTCTACTGTTGCACTAGCCACTGGATTAGTGTATATTTGTAGTATTCGAAATTTCGAATGGTGTTGCATTAGCGTATGGACATAAATAAAGGGTGGCAAGCTTTCCCAGATATGTGCTCAAGAAAACTACTACCTGTTTTTCTAAATACTAGTAGACGTTTGGGTACTTTAAACTGAACCGCAAAAACCTCTTATATTAAGGAACAGAGGGTGTAGAGTTCACTCAAATTATCCCGGTAAACCTAGTCACACCTTTGTTAAAATTAATGTTCATTATGTTATCGGAGGAGGTCTGTAAGTTTGTCTCTAATGCCTGTCGACTACATACCTGACATCATGATGTAATGTTAAGTCATTTCCTTTTGTACAGTGTCACTGAATTGTCAAGGCGGTGATGGCATTTTATTTTAGTTGAACTGCACAAAATATGCTTAAAAGAAGAGGAAAGGTCAGGAATCGATCATTCTTTCAGAAAGAACTATATATGCCTTTCTGACATCAGCCTCTGTTGCCTTATTTATTCCTTCAAAAAGGTGGTTAGAAACAGTCTTGCTACCTTTTCCCATTAAGAAATTGGAATGCTTATATTTTTGAGTCTATGCTTCAACTAGTGCCACTTTTATAGTAATCACACTTTCAATATCTATGCAAACAGGGATGCTCGAGTTTAGTGGAACTGCACAAAAAGTCCAACTGGTTCAACATTAGGAGCATGTTTTCTCCCAAACCTTTATATCCAATTGGTGGCACTATGAGCTGTTCATTAAGAAGGTACATGGTTTGCTATATCTTGCTACTCTTTTTGTACTGTCATTAGATAGTAATACTAGTGGTTTGCATGTGAATTTATTGGCAGGGTGGACCTACATTGGAGGTGCAGGACATGATTCAATGACTGGATGCTCAATTTCGGTTGTATCGATTTCACCTCTTCCATCACTGCGAACATGGATATCATTGGTGTGATGAAGAATGGGCGCTATATTTCTGCTCTGAACAAGCAAATCAATTCAGTATGAAATTGTCCAGGGCAAAACATGACTGTATCAAATTGTCCAGTGCAAAACATGACAGATTTAAGCGGAAGAGACATGTTTAAACCAAAAATACAAGGTGGGGTATATGTTTACTAGCTGCTTGATATTTGTGCAGACGGAGATGTCTGCCCGTTGCCATTTAGCAAAGTGACCGCAATTTTGGTTGAACTGCACAAGAGAATAGTATAGTCACTGCATGCAGTGCCATTTGAAAATAGACACAGAAAGATTGGATAGTCACTTCATGGACTGCAGAAAAGTAGTACTGTACTATTTATTGGCCAACACTAGTGCTTCATTGCTTTGGTCTGATTATAGAATGGGCATTATTTTGCCTAAGTTAAAGTTTGTATTCCGAAAATAGTCTCGCCGTGTGATCAAGAGAAGACCAAATCATATTGCAGTGGATGTTCCTCCATCATGTGTGGTTCATTCCCATGGTTCCAGCTGTTGGTGAAACCACTTACGTTTGCAAGAGGAATTGTAGACTTCACAAACAAATTTGTCATTCAGTCTGTACTGAATGTTTTCCAAGAGAAGCATCCATGTTAGTAGGAAGAACATATGTTTTTTCTAGATCTTTGCTTTTGGAGCTACATATTTGTATATGATCTGTGAATCATTGAGATGCATTAACATGTTGATCTTATGTATGGGAATTGTACTAGTTGGTTTTAGTTGTGGCTGATCTTTGCTTTTGGAGCTACTTATTTGTATATGATCTGTGAATCATTGAGATGCATTAACAGTTCCTTATATCTGTTCGCTCAGTGTTTACAAGTTACCGATCGATCACTAGCTAGCCTACTAATGCGCTCCTGGCTATGTTAGTTGCGACGCAAGATCCGAAGTGGCAGTTTTTTGAATAGAAATGCCTACCTCTGAAGAAACTGACAAGCTGCTCTGAAGAAAATGCCATGCGAATCTGAAGAAACTGCTAGCAAAAACGTTCGCAAATGCCTTATCTCCCAGCTAAAGTTCATCAATTAATGCCCTCGGCTGCGACTCGTTGCATGCTGCTCCGCGTACTGGCTGCGAGCGATTTTGAGTGCCCGCATGCAGCCGGCCGTAATTAATGCAGCTAACTGATGCGAAAAAAGATGCGCTTTAATTGTTGCGGGCCTTTTAAATCCGTGGAATCATTATTGACAAGGAGGGAGATGATTCAAGTGCACTCGTTTGACCGTAAGGCCGGCGTGCGACCCAGCATGGACAGAACGGGACGGCACAGTCAGAATTTCAGTTTCTCTAGTTTTCCACGGCAAGCTGGCGTGCTAAGCCATGCCTGCTTCATTATGCATTGAATTCCGATGACCGTCGTGCTACCTTCCGCTTATAAGTACTGTTTCTTGGCCTTCTATGGTGGCACCGTGACCCAACTCGCCCTATCCTCATAGGCCCCCACCGGCCCGACGTTGCTCCCCACTTATCCTTGCTCTCGCCACGTCCGCCATGCCCCCGCCCATCCGCGATAGGCGTAGCCGAAGGTGGTCACCGCCGGAACTAGTGTTCGGTTTTTCACCGGAAGGTAGACGGAGGGAGGAGGCATTATATCGGTCTTAAGATGGCAATGCGGAGATCGAGGACTTGTTGGAGCGCGACCGCCTGGCGGAGGAGCAGGAGTTGTTGGAGCGCGACCGCTTGGCGGATGAGCATCGTATCGCCGATTTGCGCCGCCAGCGGGACATGGAGCAGCAGCGCACCGACGCTCTGAGTCGCGAGCAGAGCGCCCGCACATGGGCCGACTACGTGGAGGCTGGCGCCCGGCAGATAGCCCTGGAGGCTGTCGGGCATGCACGCGTTCGCGACGCCAATTTTTACTACCAGCTCATCAAGTGGGTTTCCCACTTAGAAGCCGAAGCTTCGGTGGACCACGCCGGCATGGAAAGGGCCAACACGCGCGAGCAATGCGCCCTATCGCACCTCTGGCAAGTCCGAGGCGAGGCGGAGGACGCTGGTGCCAGTGTTTAGCGTGTACCGCAGATGGCGGCCGGCATCGTCTAGTTAGCTAAGTGTAAGTTAGTACTTGTACGCTACTAGAGTATTAGTGGAAGTAGATAGTTAACTTGGCTATGATGGTTGTCAACGTGGAAGTTCAGTACTTTATATGTGGATCAGACCTGTTACTTTGCTCTGAATGATGAACTTTCCGTTTGAACATATGGAATGGGCTGTTATTTTTTAAATGGGTTGTATTTGTCCTCCACGGGTTTAGAGGCCGACTTGTGGGCCTACCAAGTTGACGCGTACACAACCAGGAGATGATTGTACGTGGAGAGGGTGACAGCAGGGACCCACCAAGGTCATGGCAGTATGCAAGCAAAGTGCCTCCTTATTTCAATCCAATAAAAAATGGCTCCTTGTAATGGATTTCTGACGTCTGGGTCCCATGCCATTGTCAACGTAGTCAATAAACGAGAGAGTTGCACAACGAGCGGCTGACATCAGGGACCCAGCAGCTCGCCCAGTTATTTTTGTTTTGGGTTAATTTGATAAATGCCACTCCAAATCTGGTGTTTCTAAGAAATGCCATTGCAATTTCCAAACTTTGAAAAATGCCATTTCATGCCATCCCCAGTGGCATTTTTCGAAGTCTCGAGTGGCGTTTTTCAAAGTTTGCAAATTGCAGTGGCGTTTTCCAAAGTTTGCAAAAATTGGAGTGGCATTTTTCAAAGTTTGGAAATTGCAGTGGCATTTTTATGAATCGCCATATTTGTTGTGGCATTTATCTAATTTGTTTTTGAGACGGAAGCAGGGTGTCAACTGGGCTGTGCGGGGCACTCTGGCATGTCTAGACAACCTTCTCTTTTATGTTTACCACAGACCAGCCCAGTAGTTTTTTTTCTTTCTGAAAATGGCAAGCCCAGTTTTTTTGTGATTTGCCAAGTAAGTTGCTTTGTCAGGCCTATTGGGCTGCAAATCTTTCAAGACGAGGAGAGCTTCATTCGGCTAGACGAGAAAATGGCCTATCAGTAATGAGAAATGGGCTGTACATTTTTAAAACACATCAAACCGGCAATTACTTTCAAATTTATTTTTTTCATTTCAAGATTTTAAATTGCATTAATTTTTATGCGTGGACAATTTGTTGGATTTTATATTGATATACATTTATTTTTGAAATCAGTTTGAATGTGACTCGAAATTTCGGGATTAAAAACAGTTCGGACCGCACCGAAATATGCAACATTTCGTATAATTTTTTAACCGTGGCCACAATATGGGCTGTAATGCTAACAAAAAGAATATGGGCTCCAAAAAAACCCTTCAGAATTAGCAAATGGGCTGTAAATTATTAGAAATAATGGCAGATGGGTTGTATGCTGTTTTCCACAGATTTGAGGCTTTCCTAAAAAAAGGTTGACGCACAAGCAGTGACTGTTGGATGTCCATCCAACGGCCGTCGTGCTTCTTCAATCTCTGCTCTTCCTGCTCCAGCCGCTCAAACAAGCGCCGGCGGGACTGCCTGCTCCCTCCTCCCCGCGGCCGGCTGTACTGCCGCGCAGGCTTCATCGCCCCACCGTACTCCCATCGCTGGCCTGGCCATCCCTCTACTCACCCACACCTGTTGTTATTCTCCGGCGACAGCAGACGAACCAGTAAACCCTCGTATAGTCGTAGTCCCCTCCGTGTTGGAAACAACTGCCGAGTCTTCCCTACCTCCGTGTCATTCCCTTCCTAGGCCTCGCCGTCGTCCACCGCCCTGGTGCTCCCGGCGCGGCCTGGTCAACGTGGTCAACGACCAACATGCATCTGAAGTGGACTATACGTGGAGAGGCTGACAGCTGGGTCCACGGCCGCACGCAAGGAAATGCCTCCTTATTACGCGCAAAATAATGATTCCTCCACCTGACATCTGGGACCCACCGAAAGGGCCTCTGTATTTCGCGAAAAAAATGTTACCGCCGCTGACAGCTCAGACCCACCAGCTATATCTTCGCACGCAAGGAAGTGCGTCCTTATTACGCACACAAAAATGAATACTCCCCCTGCTAGCTGGGACCCAGTATAGTGGTAGGCTAGCTTGTGGGCCTACTAAGTTGACGGGGACGGAGGGCTTTGTCAACTTAGTTAATATGCACGATTCTAGCTCCAGTTGCCGTATGATGTCCACCCAACGGCCGTAGTCCTTCTTCAACCTCTGGTCTTGTTGCTCCAACCGCCCAAAGTAGCGCCGTTCGTGCCACATGCTCGTGCCTCCCGTGGCCGGCTGTGCTGAGAACTCACCGCCCCCTACTATTCCCACCGCTGGCCAGGCCCTGCGGCGACGGCAGCCTCACACCGCAGCCGAACCAGTGAACCCTCGTACTCCTCTCCGCGCGGGCTTCCACTGCCGCATCTTCCACGGCTCCGCGACATCCCCTTCCTAGGCCTCGCCGTCGTCCACCGCCCTGGTGCTCTCGGCGCGGCGTGGTCAACGTGGTCAAGGAACGGCTTCCACCGGACATGGACTGTACATGGAGAGGCTGACAGCTGGGTCCACAGCCGCAGCAAGGAAGTGCCTCCTTATTACGCGGAAATTAATTATTCCTCCACCTGACAGCGAGGACCCACCGGATGGGCCACCGTATTTCGCGAAAAAAACGTTTCCCCCTGACTGCGGGGACCCACTAGCTACATCTTCGCACGCAAGGAAGTGCGTCCGGGCAAAAAAAAAACGATTCGCCCCCCTGACTGCTGGGACCCACCAGCTACATCTTCGCAGGCAATGAAGTGCCTGACAGTCGGGACCCACCTGGTCGAAGCGTACATAGCATTGTCATTCTGGTCGCGAACGTGTACGTACATACCGGTCGATGTAGAGGCGCGCACGTGTCGTAGTAGAGGCGCGCACGTAGCATGTACACGTACGTACAGCGGCCAGTGTGCAAGAAAGAAAATACGGCCACGTACGTACATACGGGCAGGGTCTCGAACGCCTACTCGCGCATACGTACGGCCAGGGCTCGTGTACATGGCTGGGTCGGAACGGAGAAACAGCATCGTCGTCGTGTTCATGGGGAGCCAACCGGCTGGGTGGGAACGGAATGCGTCGTCGTGTTCATCGGGAGGGCTTGGACGGAATAGCCGATGGAAACGAGGCCTAGCGTACCGCAGAACGGAGGAAACGGCCTTGTGTTTGACCGGCCACGTTTGCAACGGGATCCTGTTCATCGGGAGGGGTCTGGTGTACCGCAAAACGGAGGAAACGGACCTCCTACGGTCGAAACGGGGGTCCTGTTGATCAGGAGGGGTGTGCGTACCGCAAAACGGAGGAAACGGACTTGTGTTGGAGCGCTACGGTTGAAAAGGGGGTCCTGTTCATCGGGAGGGGTGTGGCGTACCGCAAAACGGGACTCCACGGTACACTGTTCATCTCCACCGTCGACCCCCTCCAGCCTCTACGGGCTACTGTTCATCCACCGTCGACCTCCTCCAGCCTCCACCTGCGACTGTTCATCCACGGGCTCCTGTTCATCCAGCCTCCACCACGCGCTACTCCACCGGCTACTGTTCAACCAGCCCTCTCCACGGGCTCCTGTTCAACCACGCCTCCACGGGCTACTATTCATCCAGCCCTCCACCGCCTACTGTTCATTCTGCCCTCCACGGGGTGGTCCTGTTCATCCTTCCCTCCATGGAGTCCTGTTCATCCAGCCCCAACCGGCTCGATCGATCGGGGTCCTGTTCATCCAGAGGCAACACCACGGGGTCCTGTTCATCCACCCCCACCGGGAACTGTTCATCCAACCCCCCCAGCAACGCTCACTGTTCATCCAGAGGCAGCATCGATCGCCTTCAGTTAGCAGCAGTAGCGAAGGAATCGCTCGATCGGGTTCAGTTAACAGCCATCGATTGATCGCTCGGGTTCAGTAACGCGTAGCCTGCAGTGCAATCACTCGGGTTCAGTTAGAGCCCAACGCCTCGCTCGGGTTCAGTTAGATCCAACGCCTCGCACACACGTGCATACGTGTACGAGAGAAACGCGCATCGCTCGACCCCCGACCTCCCACCGTAACCGGGAACTCCCCGAAATTTTCCTCGCCCTCGCTTCTACCACGGTTTTTTCCGTCATGGACGGCCCAAAGAATGTCATGCAGCTGCGTCTTCGGCCAGCCCAGGACGAAAAGCCCATTTGCTGTCATGATTTTTTGTCATAGAAGTAGGAGCCCACCACATCTATGATGATACCGAGTTTTGTCACAATTATCGTCATAGAAGTGTCATATGTATGACAGAAAAAAAATTCGTTCGGCCCAAAATGTCACGGATGTGTCTTTTTTTTGTAGTGTGCTTAGCTACCCTTACAATATCCTCCTTAATTGGGGCCATCCCCAATTCCTCTAGAAAGCCTGCTTAAAAAGGTGTCATTTGGAGTTTGTTCGATGGTAGCAGTATAAGTGTCTGGAGTGATAGCTAGCTACCAAGGAATTTGGGCTTAAATTTTCGACCAAAACGAACTGATCTAGACTAAAATGGGTGTTTGAATTATTCATGAGCAGAACAAGAAGATGGGCTGAAAAATTGATTAGGCACTTGTTCTATCACCATGATTCTGAGGAGATCTAGGGCTTTTAGCGGACCAATTTGAAAAAGAGCATCATGATACGTCTCCAACGTATCTATAATTTTTTATTGTTCCATGCTATTATATTATCCATCTTGGATGTTTTATATGCATTATTATGCTATTTTATATCATTTTTTGGGACTAACCTATTAAAGTAGTGCCCAGTGCTAGTTGCTATTTTCCCCTTGTTTTCGTATTTTACACAAAATCATTACTAAACGGAGTCCAAACGAAACAAAACTTTTTGATGATTTTTCTTGGGCCAGAAGACATTGATGTCTACTACACAACCTTCTTCTTGTAGACGTTGTTGGGCCTCCAAGTGCAGAGGTTTGTAGGACAGTAGCAAATTTCCCTCAAGTGGATGACCTAAGGTTTATCAATCCGTGGGAGGCGTAGGATGAAGATGGTCTCTCTCAAACAACCCTGCAACCAAATAACAAAGAGTCTCTTGTGTCCCCAACACACCCAATACAATGGTAAATTGTATAGGTGCACTAGTTCGGCGAAGAGATGGTGATACAAGTGCAATATGGATGATAGATATAGGTTTTTGTAATCTAAAAATATAAAAACAGCAAGGTAACTAATGATAAAAGTGAGCGTAAACGGTATTGCAATGTGTTGAAACAAGGCCTAGGGTTCATACTTTAACTAGTGCAAGTTCTCTCAACAATAATAACATACTTGGATCATATAACTATCCCTCGTCATGCAACAAAGAGTCACTCCAAAGTCACTAATAGCGGAGAACAAACGAAGAGATTACGGTAGGGTACGAAACCACCTCAAAGTTATTCTTTCGGATCAATCTATTCAAGAGTCCGTAGTAAAATAACACAAAGCTATTCTTTCCGTTCGATCCATCATAGAGTTCGTACTAGAATAACACCTTAAGACACAAATCAACCAAAACCCTAGTGTCACCTAGATACTCCAATGTCACCTCAAGTATCCATGGGTATGATTATTTGATATGCATCACACAATCTCATATTCATCTATTCAAACCAACACAAAGTACTTCAAAGAGTGCCCCAAAGTTTCTACCGGAGAGTCAAGACGAAACCGTGTGCCAACCCCTATGCATAGGTTCATGGGCGGAACCCGCAAGTTGATCACCAAAACATACATCAAGTGGATCACGTGATATCCCATTGCCACCACAGATAAGCACGGCAAGACATACATCAAGTGTTCTCAAATCCTTAAAGACTCAATCCGATAAGATAACTTCAAAGGGAAAACTCAATCCATTACAAGAGAGTAGAGGGGGAGAAACATCATAAGATCCAACAATAATAGCAAAGCTCGCGATACATCAAGATCGTATCACCTCAAGAACACGAGAGAGAGAGAGATCAAACACATAGCTACTGGTACATACCCTCAGCCCCAAGGGTGAACTACTCCCTCCTTGTCATGGAGAGTGTTGGGATGATGAAGATGGCCACCGGTGAGGGATCCCCCCTCCGGCAGGGTGCCGAAACAGGGTCCCGATTGGTTTTTGGTGGCTACAGAGGCTTGCAGCGGCAGAACTCCCGATCTATTCTGCTCTCCCATGTTTTTAGGGTATATGGACATATATAGGCGAAAGAAGTCGGTCAAGGGAGCCAGGAGGGGCCCACGAGGGTGGGGGCGTGCCCAGGGGGCAGGCGCGCCTCCCTGCCTCGTGGCCACCTCGAAGCTTCCTTGACTTCAACTCCAAGTCTCCTGGATTGCTTCCGTTCCAAAAATAACTCTCCCAAAGGTTTCATTCCGTTTGGACTCCGTTTGATATTCCTTTTCTGCGAAACACTGAAATAGGCAAGAAAACAGCAATTTGGGCTGAGCCTCCGGTTAATAGGTTAGTCCCAAAAATAATATAAAAGTGTTTAATAAAGCCCATAAACATCCAAAACAGATAATATAATAGCATGGAACAATAAAAAATTATAGATACGTTGGAGACATATCAGCATCCCCAAGCTTAATTCATGCTCGTCCTCGAGTAGGTAAATGATAAAAACAGAATTTTTGATGTGGAATGCTACCTAACATATTTATCAATGTAATCTTCTTTATTGTGGCAAGAATATTCAGATCCATAAGATTCAAAACAAAAGTTTAATATTGACATGAAAACAATAATACTTCAAGCATACTAACCAAGCAATTATGTCTTCTCAAAATAACATGGCCAAAGCAAGCTATCCCTACAAAATCATATAGTTTGGCTATGCTCTATCTTCACCACACAAAATATTTAAATCATGCACAACCCCGATGACAAGCCAAGCAATTGTTTCATACTTTTGATGTTCTCAAACTTTTTCAATCTTCACGCAATACATGAGCGTGAGCCATGGACATAGCACTATAGGTGGAATAGAATGGTGGTTGTGGAGAAGACAAAAAGGAGAAGTTAGTCTCACATCAACTAGGCGTATCAACGGGCTATGGAGATGCCCATCAATAGATATCAATGTGAGTGAGTAGGGATTGCCATGCAACGGATGCACTAGAGCTATAAGTGTATGAAAGCTCAACAAAAGAAACTAAGTGGGTGTGCATCCAACTTGCTTGCTCACGAAGACCTAGGGCATCTTGAGGAAGCCCATCATTGGAATATACAAGCCAAGTTCTATAATGTAAAATTCCCACTAGTATATGAAAGTGACAACATAGGAGACTCTCTATTATGAAGATCATGGTGCTACTTTGAAGCACAAGTGTGGTAAAAGGATAGTAGCATTGCCCCTTCTCTCTTTTTCTCTCATTTTTTTTGTTTTTTTGTTTTTTTTGCCTTTTCTTTCTTTTTTTATGGCCTCTTTTTTTCTTTCTTTTTAGTCCGGAGTCTCATCCCGACTTGTGGGGGAATCATAGTCTCCATCATCCTTTCCTCACTGGGACAATGCTCTAATAATGATGATCATCACACTTTTATTTACTTACAACTCAAGAATTACAACTCGATACTTAGAACAAAATATGACTCTATATGAATGCCTCCGGCGGTGTACCGGGATGTGCAATGACTCATGAGTGACATGTATGAAATAATTATGAACAGTGTCTTTGCCACAAATACAATGTCAACTACATGATCATGCAAATCAATATGACAATGATGGAGCGTGTCATAATAAACGGAACAGTGAAAAGTTGCATGGCAATATATCTCGGAATGGCTATGGAAATGCCATAATAGGTAGGTATGGTGGCTGTTTTGAGGAAGGTATATGGTGGGTGTATGATACCGGCGAAAGGTGCGCAGTATTAGAGAGGCTAGCAATGGTGGAAGGATGAGAGTGCGTATAATCCATGGACTCAACATTAGTCATAAAGAACTCACATACTTATTGCAAAAATCTATTAGTTATCGAAACGAAGTACTACGCGCATGCTCCTAGGGGGATAGATTGGTAGGAAAAAACCATCGCTCGTCCCCGACCGCCACTCATAAGGAAGACAATCAATAAATAAATCATTCTCCGACTTCATCGCATAACGGTTCACCATACGTGCATGCTACGGGAATCACAAACTTTAACACAAGTATCTCTCAAAATCACAACTACTAACTAGCATGACTCTAATATTACCATCCTCATATCTCAAAACAATCATAAGGAATCAAACTTCACATAGTATTCAATGCACTTTGTATGAAAGTTTTTATTATATCCCTCTTGGATGCCTATCATATTAGGACTAAATTTATAACCAAAGCAAATTACCATGCTGTTTAAGACTCTCAAAATAATATAAGTGAAGCATGAGAGTTCATATATTTCTTCAAAATAAAACTGCCATCATGCTCTAAAAAGATATAAGTGAAGTACTAGAGCAAATGACAAACTACTCCGAAAGATATAAGTGAAGATCAATGAGTAGTTGAATAATTATGCAACTATGTGAAGACTCTCTAACATTTATGAATTTCAGATCTTGGTATTTTATTCAAACAGCAACCAAAAAAAAAGAAAATAAAATGACGCTCCAAGCAAAACACATATCATGTGGTGAATAAAAATATAGCTCCGAGTAAAGTTACCGATGGACGAAGACGAAAGAGGGGATGCCTTCCGGGGCATCCCCAAGCTTAGGCTCTTGGTTGTCCTTGAATATTACCTTGGGGTGCCTTGGGCATCACCAAGCTTTGGCTCTTGCCACTCCTTATTCCATAGTCCATCGAATCTTTACCCAAAACTTGAAAAGTTCACAACACAAAACTCAACATAAAACTCGTAAGCTCCGTTAGTATAAGAAAATAAATAACCACTTAGGTACTGTTGTGAACTCATTCTAAATTCATATTGGTGTAATATCTACTGTATTCCAACTTCTCTATGGTTCATACCCTCCGATACTACTCATAGATTCATCAAAATAAGCAAACAACACATAGAAAAGAGAATATGTCAAAAACAGAACAGTCTATAGTAATCTGTATCAAACGCAAACTTCTGGAACTCAGAAAAATCTGCCAAAATAGGACGACCTAGATAATTTGATTATTGATCCGTTCAATTGGAATCAGTATTTTATCACGTTCTGGTGATTTTTAACAATTGTTTTCGTGAACAGAGAGTTTCTGGAATTTTCAGCAAGATCAAATAACTATCATCCAAGAAGATCTTATAGGTTTAACTTGGCACAAACACTAATTAAAAGATAAAATCACATCTAACCAGAGGCTATATAGATTATTTATTTCTAAACAGAACCAAAAAGCAAGAAACTAAAATAAAATTGGGTTGCCTCCCAACAAGTGCTAACGTTTAACACCCCTAGCTAGGCATGATGATTTCAATGATGCTCACAAAAAAAGATTATAATTGAAACATAAAGAGAGCATCATGAAGAATATGACTAGCACATTTAAGTCTAACTCACTTCCTATGCATAGGGATTTTGTGAGCAAACAATTTATGGGAACAATAATCAACTAGCATAGGAAGGCAAAACAAGCATAACTTCAAGATTTTAAGCACATAGAGAGGAAACTTGATATTATTGCAATTCCTACAATCATATATTCCTCCGTCATAATAATTTTCAGTAGCATCATGAATGAATTCAACAATATAACCAGCACCTAAAGCATTCTTGTCATGATCTACAAGCATAGAAAATTTACTACTCTCCACATAAGCAAAATTCTTCTCATCAATAGTAGTGGGAGCAAATTCAACAAAATAACTATCATGTGAAGCATAATCCAATTGAAAATTAAAATCATGATGACAAGTTTCATGGTTATGTTTATTCTTTATAGCATACGTGTCATCACAATAATCATCATAAATAGGAGGCATGCTTTCATCACAGTAAATTTGCTCATCAAAATTTGGGGGACTAAACATATCATGTTCATCAAACATAGCATCCCCAAGCTTGTGGCTTTGCATATCATTAGCATCATGGGTATTCAAAGAATTCATACTAACAACATTGCAATCATGCTCATCATTCAAATATTTAGTGCCAAACATTTTAAAGCATTCTTCCTCTAGCAATTGAGCACAATTATCGGAATCCTTATTTTCACGGAAGACATTAAAAAGATGAAGCATATGAGGCACCCTTAATTCCATTTTTTTGTAGTTTTCTTTTATAGACTAAACTAGTGATAAAACAAGAAACAAAAAGATTTGTTTGCAACATCTAAAGATATACCTTCAAGCACTAACCTCCCCGACAACGGCGCCAGAAAAGAGATTGATGTCTACTACACAACCTTCTTCTTGTAGACGTTGTTGGGCCTCCAAGTGCAGAGGTTTGTAGGACAGTAGCAAATTTCCCTCAAGTGGATGACCTAAGGTTTATCAATCCGTGGGAGGCGTAGGATGAAGATGGTCTCTCTCAAACAACCCTGCAACCAAATAACAAAGAGTCTCTTGCGTCCCCAACACAACCAATACAATGGTAAATTGTATAGGTGCACTAGTTCGGCGAAGAGATGGTGATACAAGTGCAATATGGATGATAGATATAGGTTTTTTTAATATGAAAATATAAAAACAACAAGGTAACTAATGATAAAAGTGAGCGTAAACGGTATTGCAATGTGTTGAAACAAGGCCTAGGGTTCATACTTTCACTAGTGCAAGTTCTCTCAACAATAATGACATACTTGGATCATATAACTATCCCTCATCATGCAACAAAGAGTCACTCCAAAGTAACTAATAGCGGAGAACAAACGAAGAGATTATGGTAGGGTACGAAACCACCTCAAAGTTATTCTTTCGGATCGATCTATTCAAGAGTCCGCAGTAAAATAACACAAAGCTATTCTTTCCGTTTGATCTATCATAGAGTTCGTACTAGAATAACACCTTAAGACACAAATCAACCAAAACCCTAATGTCACCTAGATACTCCAATGTCACCTCAAGTATCCATGGGTATGATTATTCGATATGCATCACACAATCTCAGATTCATCTATTCAAACCAACACAAAGTACTTCAAAGAGTGCCCCAAAGTTTCTACCGGAGGGTCAAGACGAAACCGTGTGCCAACCCCTATGCATAGGTTCATGGGAAGAACCCGCAAGTTGATCACCAAAACATACATCAAGTGGATCACATGATATCCCATTTTCACCATAGGTAAGCACGGCAAGACATACATCACTACAAAAAAAGACACATCCGTGACATTTTGGGCCGAACGAAAAAAAATTCTGTCATACATATGACACTTCTATGACGATAAGTGTGACAAAACCCGGTATCATCATAGATGTGGTGGGCTCCTATTTCTATGACAAAAAGTCATGACAGAAAATGGGCTTTTCGTCCTGCGCAGGCCGGATACGCAGCTGCATGACATTCTTTGGGCCGTCCATGACGGAAAAAACCGTGGTAGAAGCGAGGGGGAGGAAAATTTCGGGGAGTTCCCGGTGATAGTGGGTGGTCGGGGGCCAAGCGATGCGCGTTTTTCTCGTACACGTACGCGCGTGTGTGCGAGGCGTTGTCTCTAACTGAACCCGAGCGAGGCGTTGGGCTCTAACTGAACCCGAGCGATTGCACTGCAAGCTACGCGTTACTGAACCTGAGCGATCGATCGATGGCTGTTAACTGAACCCGATCGAGCGATTCCTTTGCTACTGCTGCTAACTGAAGCCGATCGATTGGATGAACAGTGAGCGTTGAACGGGGGGCTGGATGAACAGGACCCCGTGGTGTGGAGGGCTGGATGAACAGTAGACGGTGGAGGGGTGCCCGCGGAGGGGTGGTTGAACAGGACCCCATAGTGTGGAGGGCTGGATGAACAGTAGACGGTGGAGGGGTGCCCATGGAGGAGTGGTTGAACAGTAGCCGGTGGAGTAGCGCGCGGTGGAGGCTGGATGAACAGGAGCCCGTGGAGGCTGGAGGAGGTCGACGGTAGCCCGTGGAGGCTGGAGGAGGTCGACGGTGGAGATGAACAGTATCCCGTGGAGTCCCGTTTTGCGGTACGCCACACCCCTCCCGATGAACAGGACCCCCGTTTCGACCGTAGGAGGTCCGTTTCGTCCGTT
>NC_057808.1:444482767-444483502 GCF_018294505.1 Triticum aestivum | reverse complement strand
ACAGGACCCCAGTTTCGACCGTAGGAGGTCTGTTTCGTCTGTTTTGCGGTACGCCACACCCCTCCCGATCAACAGGACCCCCGTTTCCACCATAGGAGGTCTGTTTCCTCCGTTTTGCGGTACGCCACACCCCTCCCGATCAATAGGACCCCGTTCCGAATGTAGGAGGTCCGTTTCCTCCGTTTTGCGGTACGCCATGCCTCGTTTCCATCGCCTGTTCCGTCCGAGCCCTCCCGATGAACACGACCACGCATTCCGTTCCGACCCAGCCGGTTGGCTCCCACGCGTTCCGTTGCCTCCCCATGAACACGACGCATTCCGTTGCCTCCCCATGAACACGACGACGACGCTGTTTCTCAGTTCCAACCCAGCCATGTACACGAGCCCTGGCCGTACGTATGCGCGAGTAGGCGTTCGAGACCCCGCCTGTATGTACACATACGTGGCCGTATTTTCTTTCTTGCACCCTGGCCGCTGTACGTACGTGTACATGCTACGTGCACGCCTCTACTACGACACGTGTGCGCGTCTACTACGACACGTGCGCGCCTCTATATCGACCAGTATGTACGTACACGTTCGCGACCAGAATGACAACGCTACGTACGCTTCGACCAGGTGGGTCCCGACTGTCAGGCACTTCCTTGCCTGTGAAGATGTAGCTGGTGGGTCCTAGCAGTCAGGGGGTGAATCGTTTTTTTGCCCGGACGCACTTCCTTGCGTGTGAAGATGTAG
>NC_057808.1:444474650-444482604 GCF_018294505.1 Triticum aestivum | reverse complement strand
TTTTTGCCCAGACGCACTTCCTTCGTGCGAAGGTGTAGCTGGTGGGTCCCAGCAGTCAGGGGGGAATCGTTTTTTTTGCCCGGACGCACTTCCTTGCGTGCGAAGATGAAGCTGGTGGGTCCTGTCCGGTGGGTCCCAGCTATCAGGTGGAGGAATCACTATTTTCTGCGTAATAAGGAGGCATTTCCTTGCTGCGGCCGTGGACCCAGCTGTCAGCCTCTTCACGTATAGTCCACGTCCGATGGAAGTCGTTCCTTGACCACGTTGACCAGGCCGCGCCGAGAGCACCACGGCGGTGGACGACGGCGAGGCCTAGGAAGGGGATGACGCGGAGCCGGGGAAGACGCGGCAGTGGAAGCCCGCGCGGAGAGGAGTACGAGGGTTCACTGGTTCGGCTGCGATGTGAGGCTGCCGTCATCGTAGGGCCTGGCCAGCGATGGGAATAGTAGGGGCGGTGAGGCCTCCGCGGTAGCACAGCCGGCCACAGGAGGCAGGAGCATGCGGCACGACCGGCGCTGCTTTGGGCGACTGGAGCAAGAAGACCAGAGGTTGAAGAAGCACTACGGCCGTTGGATGGACATCGTACGGTCACTGGAGCTAATATCGTTCATATTGACTAAGTTGACAAAGCCCTCCGTCCCCGTCAACTTAGTTGGCCCACAAGTCATCCTCCCACTATGGTGGGTCCCAGCTAGCAGGGGGTATTCATTTTTTTGTGCGTAATAAGGAGGCACTTCCTTGCGTGCGAAGATATAGCTGGTGGGTCCGACATGTCAGCGGGGGAACGTTTTTTCACAAAATACAGAGGCCCTTCCGGTGGGTCCCAGCTGTGAGGTGGAGGAATCATTATTTTGCACGTACAGTCCACGGCCAATGGATGTCGTTCGTTGACCACGTTGACCAGGCCACGCCGAGAGCACCATGGCGGTGGACGACGGCGAGGCCTAGGAAGGGAACGACACGGAGCCGGGGAAGACTCGAAAATGGTTGCCCACGCGGTGGGGAGTACGAGGGTTTACTGGTCTGGCTGCCGTCGCCGGAAAATAACAGGAGGTGTGGGTGAGTAGAGGAATGGCCTGGCCAGCAATGAAGTAGGGTGGGGCGGTGCGGCCTGTGCGGCAGCACAGCCGACCACGGGAGGTGGGAGCAGCCAGTCCCACCGGAGCTGGTTTGGGCGGCTAGAGCAAGAACATCAGATATTGAAGAAGCAGCACGGCCGTTGGATTAACATCCAACGGTCAGTGCTGCTAGAATCGTTTGTGGACTAAGTTGACAAAACCAAAGTACACGTCAACCTAGTAGACCCACAAGTCAGCCTCCAAATCTGTCCCAAACAGCATACAACCCGAAATTTCTAGCCAGATTCAAATTAATTTTAAATCTAAATATACCTTAATTTAAATTCAATGAAATTTTACCCGCACAAAAACAATGAAATTTAAAATATCAAAATCCGAAAGAAAACAGTATTTTGGAACTAATTGCCTGTTTGCTGTATTTTTTCATTTTACAGCCCATTTATTATTACTGATAGCCCATTTCTTATTACTTATAGCCCATTTCTTATTACTTATAGCCCATTTTCTGGGCAAAATGCATCCCTCCTCGTCTTGAAAGATTTCCGGCCCAGCAGGGCGTAGAAAAGCTAGTAGGCCTACGTTGGTTATTCTGCAAAGAACAAAAGAGCTAACTAGCCATTTTTAAAAAGAAAAAAAACAAACTGGGTTGGTCATGTGCTAAACATATGAAATAAAAGCCTAGGCTAGATGGGCCACGGGTCCCGCACAACCCAGTTGATACCCTTCTCCGTCCCGAAAAAACAAAATTACTGCGCGCGCTGTTGGGTCCCTACTGTCATCCTCACCATGTACAGTCATCTCCTTATTCCTCTTGGTTGTTGACCATGTTGACAACACCGGAGGGCGGCGCCGCGGCGAGCGAACCAAGGCGGAGGACGATGGTGAGGCCTCGGACAGGAACGAACAGGAGCCGGGGATGATCACAGCCAGCCGTGGGAGGCGGGAGCAGGCGGTCCCGCCGGCGCTGGTTTGGCTTTGGCGGCTCGAGGAAGAAGAGATTGAAGAAACACGACAGAAGTTGAATGTCAATCCAACGGTCAAGGTTGGCACAATCGTTTGTTGACTAAGCGGACACCAAGTAGCATACTTTTTTATATATAGGAAGAAAACTACGAGGAAAATGCGTTCGTCTGCCGTCCTCCTCACAGGGAACGTTCGCCACATAAGTGACTAGCACCCTTGGTTTTCAACCGAGAGGTCTTGGGTTCGAGTCCCAGGAACTCTCAATTTTGTCCTCCTTCCTTCCTCGCAAAAAAGGGAAAGAAAATCAAAGACTTGGGAAGGCGTACAGAACAAGCTAGTGTACCAGTAAAGAGACGTTGCCGAGTTTTAGAAAAAAGAAAGACGTGCTCCTATAGCTGGTTCGAATCCAAACCTAGACTATGGCTATATATGGTGCTATGCTACTCTGCAAGTAATGAAACTGACATATGCAACGTTCGCTTCTCCTCTTCTCTACTTACTCTGCCTAGCATCAGAAGCTCTGGCCGCAACAACCATGTCCGCTGGCTGCTCGTCCACCTGCTCTTCAGCAGGCAACAACCAGATATGCGCCAAGTCGCCACCCGTACCATCGCCTGTGGGTCTCATCACACCCCCGTCGGCATGCGCAGCGCAGCCGATTTCTCATCGCAACCCGCTGTCGTTGGTGTGGTGCCACTGCTGCAAATCACGCAGAGTCATCTGTTGTGTCTCAACCACAATCCGCAACCCTGGCCGAGTCTTCTACAAATGCCCGAATCATGGGGTAATAATATGTTGAAGTGTTGTTCTGCTGCTTTCAGTTGCTGATTTTTTTTAATAGTTTGGTTGATGATCTTCCAATTTGATTCGTGCAGAAAAGGGAAGATTTGTGTGATTTGTATTTCTGGGAAGTTGCTGATGTGGGGGAATGCAACTATGCTGATTATTTGGTTAGCCGAGGAATCCCAATACCAGCAGGTCGGGGTGTTGGACAAGTAACTGAAGGAACGGCAGAAGAGAAAGATGCAGAGCAGAAGGTTAAAGATGCAGTTCCTCTGATCATGGCCAAGCAACAGCTGCTGAACGGCCTTGACAGCAATGAGGAGATGAAAGAGCTTGTGAAGATAATGTGCAAAATCGATGTGCTCTGTACGATGATTGTCTCTTTATTTGCAGTGTATGTAGCACTCGTGATGTATTCAGTGGCTACGACATGAGCACTTTGCTGAAACTAGTAATGAATGAAACCTGTGTAGCAGGCTAGGCGTAGTGTTGTGAACATCTAATGATTTCTATTAACGGAAATCAGGGGGTATCCACTTTTGCTAATATAAATAAATAAATAGCAGAGGCCCTGCCGGGTCAGCTTTGTTCTCATTCGAAGACGTCGAGCAAATTGCAGTCCAACAACAAACTATGTCATCAAATTCAAGTTTCACAGCCAAATATGAGTACAACTAAACAACAATGTCATCATGTTTTAGTTGTCATACAATCACCAAACACAAATCAGCATACATAACAAGTGATGTTCTCACAGCAAAATACTAAACAACATGTTCATCAGGTTTCAGTTGTCATAGCAAACACAATTTCACATAGTAGATAAAAAACGTCTTCTGACAGGCAAATACGACAAAAGCAATGTAATCATCATCCGCAGCAGCAGCGTCAACATCTTCGCCATGTGTATCAGTCTGAATCGTAATTCCCCACGGTGTCATCTTCTTCTTCGTCCTCAAACGTTGGCTTCTTCTTGATCAACTCTTGTATGTCCACAACACGATAGGCAATCTTTTCGCCGGCGTCATTGACGTGATGGTTCTCAAAGATATTAGGAACATCTGTGTTATCTTGTACATCACGAGCAGTGTAAGCATCATCTTGTTGTGCAACTTCATTAAACGAATTCCTCTGCTCAAACCTTTGCAATACTCTCCAGTCATCGCTACGTGCAAATGTGTCTTCCAAGAAAAATATCGGTGTTGCTTGATTTTCCAAAATAAAAGGCTCGTTGGTCTGGTACGCCGCCTTGACATTGATGGATTTGAAATAATCATCAGCTCTGGGTTTTGCGATCCTGGAAAACAGGTTATACCAACGACAGCACAACAGAACCACACACCGATGATCCTCGAAACTGGAGATATACTGCAACTGAACAATGTCTGTTATGTTAGCATACATTTCAGTTGTCTCTTTGTCATACGTATCCGTGCTCATGATGGCACTGTTTTGTGTCTTCCTGCCTTCGTCTCGTGCAAGGGTGTTGTAGCGCACATCTCCAACAACCCAAGATTCATAATGTCTTACCCGAGTATCAAGACCCATTGCTAGTGAGTAAAGGGCATCATCAACTGCCTGCCCATCCTCCCGCATCTTCTTAACCTATGGTTAGAAAATAGACAAGCTGATCATCTTATATACTCAATATATTAAAAAAAAACTGACAGTGCACTTCAAAAGCTTACATGGTTCTTGAACCATTTCGCAAATCCTGCCATAACCAGTTTGTTAATGTTTCTTGGATTTTGCGGCAGTAACTCCTCTTTGTAGATGCTGCACAACATAGTGATCGCGTCAAACATCTAAATATATAAGAATGTGCTGCAAGTTTAGTAGATTACGATGTATAAGCTACAGTACTACACTTACTTGATATAAGGTAGTATCTCAGGACAGTTATTCAACACATACCAAACCATTTTTTCCAAATCTTTAGGTTTGTCCTCTTGTCGACTCTTCCCTGTAACTCGAACAGAATAATCGAAAACATTGAGCCCGGGATTGTCTTCACCCACCTCTTTGCTAAGCTGATCAGCTGTTTCAATGTATTTTGAGCAGAATGTCAACGCTTCTGTAGCAATGTAGGCCTCTGCAATGGAACCCTCGGGTCTAGCTCTGTTACTAACATAGCCCTTGAAAGTGCCTAGCCGCCTTTCAATAGGGTACATCCAGCCATACTGTACTGGACCTCTAAGTAGTGCCTCATCAGGTAGATGAACAACCAAAATCACCATCACATCAAAGAAGGCTGGAGGATATATCTTCTCAAGGTCGCATAGGATAGTTGGTATCTTGTCTCTAAGACGCTCCAAAGCATCTATCCTGATATTCCTACTGCAGAGTTCCCTGAAGAATTGTCCCAACTCTGCAACTGCTCTGTATAAGTTAGGGCGGCCCAATCCTCTAAGGATAACAGGTAAAACCCTTTGAAGTAGGACGTGGCAGCCATGAGTTTTCAACCCTTGTACCTTGTTTCCATCTGCACTGACTCTCCTTTCAGGGTTGGAAGCAAATCCATGTGGGAATCTCACACGTGACAGGACCTCACATAATTCTTTTCTTTTTACCTTGTCCAACACGTACACAGCTGGTGCCATATCCCGTGGTTTACCTTCATCTTGCACCTGCAAATCCTTTCTGATACCCAGGTGTGTCAAATCAATCCTAGATTTTAAGGTATCTTTCGTCTTGCCTTCAATATTAAGAAGTGTGCCGATAATGCTGTCACATATATTTTTCTCGATGTGCATCACATCAAGATTATGCCGCAGATCCAAATCTTTCCAATACTCCAAGTCCCACAAAGTGGACCTGCGGGTAAACAATAATCTCTCTTCTACCCTGCCATGCTTCCTTTTCCCGCTACCATTACTAGGATGGTTTCCTGGTGTAATATGCCTGACCTTCTCTAATTCCACTTGCAACTCATCGGCGGTGAGCCTCTTTGGCGCATCACGGTTTTCATGCTTTGCATTGAACACATCTCTTCGGTATTTTATAGGATGCGGCTTGTCCTTGGCAAAGAAACGGCGGTGTCCAATGTAACAGATCTTGCTAAGTATTGCGTATGACAGCGGATTCCTGTCACAGCAAACACATGCATTGTAACCATGTGTCGTTCGCCCTGACATAGTGCCCAAAGCCGGATAATCATGGATGCACCAAATTATAACAGCACGCAGAAAGAAATCAGCTATTGGGCTGCTATATAGGTCTCGAGTGGAACACCCTTCCATAGCTGTTGAAGTTCCTCCACAAGAGGCTCCATGAACAAATCAAAATCCTTTCCAGGACTTTTTGGACCTGGGATGAGCAAGGCCATCATGTAGTTTGATTCTTTGGTGCAGACATTTGGAGGCATGTTGTAAGGGATAACAAGCACTGGCCACATGCTATATGTGGCGCTCTGGTGGCCAAATGGGTTAAATCCATCTGAAGCTAAGCCAAGTCTAATGTTTCTCGGGTCAGCAGCAAACTCTTTGTGTTTATCATTGAAGCTTTTCCACTCACTACCATGAGATGGATGGCTCATTACATTCTGATCTCTGTACTCCTGGTTCCTAGAATGCCATAGTACATCCTCTCTTGTTTCAGCATCATGAAACAACCTCTGCAATCTTGGTGTAATTGGAAAATGTCTCAGAACATTATGAAGAATCCTCTTCACAGCATCGCCATCTTTCCATCTTGATGATTTGCATTTCGGGCATTCACTGAAGTTGGCATAATCCTTCTGGAACAGAACAACATGGATCATATCATATCCAATTCCAACTGCACGGACGAAATTCTTCATTTTACTGTAGGTGTGTGGCAGCTCATACGCATCTGGGAAAGATTTGCGGAAAGCAGCCAACATCACATCGAATGATTTGTTCGTCATCCACTCAGATGTCTTCACCTGAAGAAAGGTGACCATAGCTGAGAATACTGACAGCTTATTTCCTGGGGTGACAGCAACGTTGCATTGTTCCAACATGCGGGCCCACCATTTTTGTTCTGCAGGTGAAAGTTCACGGAATGCACGAGCATTTCGTAGCATTGTTTCAATGTTGGTCAAACTCACTAGCTCCACCACCACCACCACCTCCTCCTCTTCCACCTGAGCATCAGGCATATCAAGATGGTGATCTGCTGCTTCCACGTAGTCAATAACATTGATGTTCACAGCTTCACCATGATGAACCCACCTAGTATATGTGACCGACATCCCATACAAGTGTAGATGATTTTGCATAGTTGACTGGGGTCTTGTAACTGAATTCATACAACTGCTACAAGGGCAGGGCACATCTGATTTCGGACCACTGTACTCAGCTCTGATAAAGTTCATGAAGTTTTCAACCCCCTCGACATATGCAGCGGAGAATCTTCGAGCAGAAATTATCCAAGTCATGTCCATCTGTTAGACATACAAATTAGTTCTTCTACTAGATATTACAGGAAAAACATATATGCTTTTTTATGAAGTCCAGAAAAAAAATACCTAGGTCGATGTCTAAAGCTATGGCAAGATATTTGGACGAGCAGATCTAAGTAACGAAATATATGTAAAGCTAATTCAGCAAACAGATTTGAGTGCCAAATTATGGCAGGCTGTTTCAGCAGTCAATGAGGCCGAGCACACAGCCATCGAACTATCGAAGGCCATCGCAGCAACAAAGATCGAGTATAAAACGGTGTAGAGCTATTTCACCTAACAGATTGGCTACTAGACCATGGCAATCTACGTCATAATAAATATATGGCAGGATATTTTAGCAACTAATCGGCCTTGGCATGCCATCTCAGCTAAGCAGATTGAGTGCAGAACAGGGCAAGGAAGCTTCTTAAGATGAGCATATTGACAGTAAACTACTTCAGCAAACAGTGAGATTAACAGCGTCTATCAGCTAACATTCAGCGCTACACCGACATGAACGGGGCCTCAGTCTAGAATGCACGTACCGTGGGAGAAGCTGACCGTCGTGCGTCTCCACACGAACGTAGCCAGAGGTGGCGGTGCGGCTAGAGGATGGCAGTCTACGAGAGCGTACTGTGGGAGCGAGAGGATCGCCGAACCGCGGCGCCGACGTATCGGCGCGGCAGGGAGGGCGGCTTTGGCGGAGCGAATGGAGTGGAGGGGG
>NC_057808.1:444386895-444474526 GCF_018294505.1 Triticum aestivum | reverse complement strand
GGGGAGGGGGGTTGGGGGAATATTATTGGCTAGTTGGCCGAAGGGCGGTTGAATCGGATTTGGGGGGAATTTTTGGGTGTGGGGGGGGGATTTTCGCACGGTGGGCGGGGGGAGTTTGGCGCATGGTCGGTTTCTCCAAGTGCAGTCCCATGTGACAGTGAAGAGGCAAGCCGAAGCGCGTTCCATTTGCGTGAGCCGTGTGCAGGACCGAACGTGTGTGGGGTGCAATGCGACCGCGACAGGAGTGTTGTGAGTGTACCGCCATTTTTCCTTTTAAACTAGGTGCTTCGCCCCCTCAAAAAAATTGTTGCTTCATGCGATCCATCGATACTACTAGTAGTAATCCGGTAATCCCGACTAAAACGGCGCGGCCGGGTCTTTTCCCGCGCGATATGCTGGGAGGTTGGCTTAGTTGGGTTTTTTAGGACGAGTAATGCTACACCTACGTAATCCCAGTTACGTAATTAACGTAATGTGAAACGTGTGAGCTGTTGATTGTAGATTGGGGGGAGGGAGGGGCCCACCACCATGAAAATCAGGGGAGGAGAGAGAGAGGCAATTTACGTTAACCCTTTCGTAGGTTCCCGTAGATGTAGAAAGATATGAAATGCGTGAATGTGTAGTGGACGTACTATTGGAGTGCCTAAGATAATTTGTGTATGTATAGACCCTATGTGTTTATTTTACTTCACATGTTAGATTTGTCTCGGTTCAATAAAAAGCATAGTTGGTGATGATGGTGTGCCTGTCATCCTGCAATATAGGACGTCCGATCTATATCTAACGGATAGGAAGGAAACTATGACAATTTACCCACACTCCTCTCCACATTTGCAGATAAGGCTTTCCCTCGTTCATCCTTTTCTCCCACAAGATCTTGATCTTCCGTGCAACGCACGGGCATCTTGCTAGTACTCCTACAATATGTATATTATTGTGAAAGTTCATATACACCGGCCGAGATTAATGCAAACACGGCAGATTTTCATTACATTTCGAACTTTTATAGGACAGAAAAATAAAAGAAAGCCAACCCTAAACCTATTCTACGGCGGCGACCGACGTCCTCCATCTGCGATCTCTATGTACGGGGGTGGGGATCAAGACCCGTGAAGTAAAGGTGCGGTCTCCGGCGAGGAAGAGTAGAACACGGGATACGGACCGGCCAGTTGGCACACCATGCCCTGCTACCTCCCATGCCCTACTCATCCTCGGAGGAGTCCCCGACCTCGGCGGTGCCGAACGTTGGACGGCGGCAAGTAGGACGCGTGGCTGACGGTGCTCCCGTCGTCGGCCGCCAGCGTGGCCACCGCTTGTGCGGTCGCGTCCGCGTCCGGCTACGCCGCTATTGCGTCGTGAGAGGCGACTTGAGCGAGGGCGGCGACCTCGAGCTTCATCCCCGAAGACAAGCTCTCCCACAGAGCGTTTGCACTTGCGGTCATGGCGGATGTGGTGCCAGGTAGGAGGACGATGCGCTATGGTGTGGAGGTTAGCTGGGCGTTGGCGCTTTAAGTAGTGCATTCCGGTGAGGCCAAGCGTCCGGGTGCGTCATTAAGTCACCGGAGTTGGTTCCTCGGGCACCGAGCCTCTTAACGACGACATACGAACGGATGGCATGAATGTGGGCAGCTGGCGCCGGCTGGGAACGCACCGCGCGACAGCGCGAGGGACGAGGGTTTTGGTGTGCCAAGGTAGTCAGCTGCGGTCGTGGCAACGTTGGAGATGCCCTTTGCTCACATGCGATTCCCGCATGTCATTGAAAAAGCAAGACGACCCGGCATGGTCTCAGGTCCAGAGGATGCAGTTGGCCGCGCTACACCACTCCGCGGACGCGTCGCGGTGCCCCGTGCATCCTCGACGAGCCGGGTGTTGGCGTGTGTTTGGATTGTGGCCAAAGTGCACCTTACCAAAATTTTGGTCATGACCCAAAGATTGGTCTTTGTTTGGATGGTTGCCATTTTTTTGGCATGCCAATGAACTCTAGCCAACTCTAGTTCATTTTTCTTGCCAATGTCGGCCAAATCATGGGCAACCAATACCTCAACCAAAATTTTGGTCATGACCCAAAGATTGGTCTTTGTTTGGATGGTTGCCATTTCTTTGGCATGCCAATGAACTCTAGCCAACTCTAGTTCATTTTTCTTGCCAATGTCGGCCAAATCATGGGCAACCAATACCTGAGGCAAAATTTTGGCTACCCAATGCTTTGATGGGGCAACCTTGGGCACAAACCAAACATACCGTTGGTCGTGCCACAGCACTAACGCCACCCTCGGCACACTGAAACCGACCATGTCTAGCGATGATATGAGCGCGTCGCTCACCACGGTCGCCGTGTCCAGAGGCGCTGCTGGAGCTGCGCCCCGTTGTTGGCCCCAACAACCCACATGAACGATTGTCGGTGGCGAGGAGGTCGTGGGCCAGCTCCTCCATTGGACTAGTCTACGCTACGTCGTCCCGACGGGTGTGCCCCACATGTTGGTTTCCCTGTTTTCCTGGCCATATTCGAGCGTCAGTGCTCTGCGTTGCGCATTAGGCCTTTCACTATGTAGGCAAAGCGAGACAACTTATTTTTTATTTGAGCCGTTCAAGTATAATCATGTGGCGGTTGCTTATTTCTCATTCCTCTCCAACCCTCTTCTCCATCGATCATGTCGCCCTCTAGTCGAGTCCATCCTCCCGCATGCCTCATTTGAACATTCCGCCGAGTATCATTCGCATGTACCCACCCTAGTCCTCTTTCAATAGATCTCCGGACCCCAAGATGAAATCAAGAGGGAACGAGTGGGGGCACGTATACCTAAGGCGGATTCAAAATTTTGAACCGGTGATCATAGCATCCGCAAATCATATATAAAGGGTATTCAATGTTCGTTTCGTTTTTGAACGTACAATATACTCCCCCTATCCTTTCTAGTTTACATATAAGTTTTATGTGTAGTCAAAGTATCTCTACTTTGATCAAAAAGGTATCAACATTCAACAACGCCCAATCAATATTGTTAGATTCGTACGTACTCCTAGATTTGTACTCGAGATGGTTTCCAATTTGACTATTGACAAGATTAATAGTACATGAGATGTATAATGTGAAAATTATATCATTAGAAACTCCTTTCACATACGAATTTGACCGTATGCTTTGTGTAAGTTGCATGTCATATATTATTACTCTAACATTTGGTCAAAGTTAGCCTCGAAAAACGCATTAGACCCTGTATGCTTTGTGTAAGTTGCATGTCATATATTATTACTCTAACATTTGTGTAAGATGCATGTCATATATTATTACTCTAACATTTGGTCAAAGTAGTATAGTGGAAGTGGATCCTCTGACGTAGGTATCCCTGCCTTACCCACCTTTCGGTCACTTACTGGCGGACCCCATGCTTGCTAGGCCCCGCATGTCAGTTACTCAATGGGTTCGGCCAAGTCAGGGGATCCTCATCCATAGTATACTCCCTCTGTTTTTATTTACTCCACATAAAACAGAGGGAGTGGTGGTATAACAAATGACGCGGGCGGGGGAGGGGGAGGGACGTCGGTTTGCTCTCAACTGCGGTCCCACAAGCAAGCAAAAACGCAAGACGAAGCGCGTTCCATTCGGTGAGCGACATGGAGGGTCCAGCGTGCCGGGCTGCAACGCGAACGCGACAAGAGCAATGTACAGTCAAAACCGATTGACCGGTCGTCACCGAAACCACTATTCACACCAGAACCTTCGCTGCTCGGCCTACGCCAGCCACTGCCCTAAAACCACACCAAATCTCCAGCCCATTCCCCCACCTTTCGATCCCCTAGCCCGCGTCAAGCGTCCCCTAGTTTGCCAGAGAGCCATGGTGCGCCGCAAGATCACTTACTACAAGATGCTGACGCCGGAGCGCCGCGCAGAAATCGCGGCGGCGGTCGGCGCCACAGACCTCCGTTCCCAAGCTCGCTTTGCGGCGGGCCAATCCCCAAGTTCTATGGAGCCAAGCTACGAGGAGGAGGAAGCCGATCCAATGTTCATGGCGGAGGTCGCGGCGCAGAAGGCCCCCGATGGGTATGAGATGATGGACGTCGACTTCGTGCCGGCGTCCAAGTCCCCCATGGTGTAGGCGGACCAGCGGTTCAACATGGCGATACTAAAGGAGGACCGGGAGGCAGAGGCTCAACTCGACGCGGAGCGCGCGCATGCCGCTGCCATCGAGGCTCTCCTGTAGGCGGAACCGGATGTCATGGATGTGAACCGGGCGGCGGAGGCTCAACTTGAGGCGGAGCGCGCGGATGCCACTGCCATCGAGGCCCTCCTGCAGGCGGAACCAGATGTCCTAGACTTGAACAGGGCGGCAGAGGCTCGACTCGACGCAGAGCGCGCGGATGCCGCTCTCATCGACGCCCTCCTGCACGCGGAACCGGACATCATGGACTTGAACCAGGCGGCAGAGGCTCGACTCGATGCGGAGCGCGCAGATGCCGCTGCCATCAAGGCCCTCCTGCAGGCAGAACCGGACGTCCTCGACTTGAACCGGGCTGTGCTCTCATCCGTGCAGAGAGCCCGCATGCTCCGCTTGAACGAGTAGCTAGAGGCCGAGGACAACCACGGTGCGGAGACACACGTCGGCAGCGACGGCTGCTTCGCGCCATCAGCCAAAGACGACGAGGCCGTCTCTTTCCGCGAGCAGTGATAGTTTTTCTTTATGTTGTTGTTTTTATGGATCTTTTGCTGTGTAAAAACATATATTTGTTATGCAAGTCGCCTGACTTGGGTCAGTCTACCATTTCAGGCGGTTGGATGAATATCCTACGTCTCCTAACCCTTCTTTCCTTCTTCCTCACCTCTTCTTCTTCCCCAACTGACCACCGCATGGGCCGTACGGATACTCCCCAACATGCGGTTGGATAAACATACTCTATGAACGAAAATTATGTGTCAGCGATAGGATGGCTGAGTTTGGTTTGTTCACATGCGACAGCACGTGTCAGTGAGGGTGCGTTCCCTTGGTTGGGTTTGCGGCGTGCAGGAGCGACTGTGTGAGGGTGCGGTGCGACCGCAGCGTGCAGGAGCGACCGTGTGAGGGTGCGGTGCGACCACAACAGCCGTGCGCAAGTGTACCTCCTTCTCATTTTGAAAACTTTAGGCAAGCTTGGCAAAAATGTGTGGCGAAGTTTGGCAATGCAAGGCGTAGACCCAAACAGGATAAATACATACGTACTAGGAGTACTAGTGTTAAAAAAGAAAGGCGGGGTTTTCCTTCGCGGGATTTAATCGATACAAATCCTCGTTTCATGTGTCAATTAATGCGTATTTTTTCTCCAAAGACCAAAGAGCTAACCATCTCACTCCTCATCGCTTGATTAATGCAGCGCCATGCAAACCAACCTTCTCACTTCCGCATGCATGCAGGGGATATTAATGTCCTTGGTTGCTAACCCCATCAATTTTGCCTCGATTAGTGTTAGTGGCCCTTTGCAAATTGTAATTTTGATATACTGGCCTTGTGTACAAAAAAAATGGAGGTAGTAACTATATTTGACTTCCTTCCCCATTGCGGTGATGTCGACGATATCTTTTTTTGGTGGTTTGGCGAAGTGCGTTCGACGGAGAACACCGTTGAGGGAGACCACGGTAAGTCATTCGCAAGTGCCGCCTGCAACCGAGACAAACGCCTTATTTGCATCCAGGAAGTCCTTTACTAGTACTAAAAGGAGTACTATTGCGGTGAGATGGTTTCTCGAAGAAGACGATGGAGAAGCGGAGTCAGCGAAGAGTGAAATGATGGTTGCTTCGTCTGTGCTTTTGTGATTTGACGCCTCACTGCTTTGTGATTTGTGATAGAAGGGACAGGGGAGTAGACTCTCTGCTCTATACTGTACTACATGCGTCCAAGCATGGGAGAAAGAGGAGAGACGTTGCATTTTTCTATTCCTTCAATCAATCAATCAATCAATCAGGGAGCTTCGGTTCCATCTTTTTGGCTTTGGCAACATTGTCCACAATGGTTCCCACGATGCCAAAAGCTATTTTCACATTTGGCTACACATTGTGGATGCCCTTAACCGTACCACTTGGTTTTGCTCCTGTGTGCTATCTATACAAATCTGAATTATATTGATCTAAAAAATTATAGAATCAAGATTAGTAAAAAGGAGGTGATTTTCCCGCGCGGATGGTGGGGGAGGTTTCCCATTTGAGCAATTCTACATCCACATAATGATTTACGTAAAGTTACGAACTGATGTGATGTGGGACTATTTGATTGGATTAAAGGAGAGGATTAGGCCCACCCCACCTGAAAATCAGGGGGGCATATATAGATTAGATGGAAAGTATACGTAGCAGCTACGTCGCCCTTTGTAAGTCTAGGATTAGGCTTATTATTTTCGGAGGACATTGTCCTGGCGGTTTGCTAACATGCGGTCCCACGTGTCAGTGCTTTACCAAGCCGATCCGCGTCCCACATGAGGCAGAACAACGGCAGAAGCAACACGTGGTTAAGTTGAAGAAGATGAGGGTGAAGCGGATTCAGCAACGAGTGAAATGATGTGATGGTTGCTTCGTCCCTCCAACTTAACTGCGGGAAAGGTGCAGCTTTGTGATTTGACGCCTCATTGCTCATTACTACGCCGGCGCCATGACTGGGGTGCTTCACCCCGGCTGCTCTGCACTGTATTCCGGTATGGCACGTGGACCCGGTAGCTTGAAGTCCCACATGTCGGCGAAAGGGACTAGAAGATTAATGAAAGCGAGCGCTCCACTCTTACGACGGAGGAGTAGACGACACGACGGCCCAGTGAACTGTCACTTGTAGTACTGTATAGTACTATAGTTTTGCTTGTTCGCACGATCCATCGATACAAACCCGATTAAACAGGAAAGGGCGGGATTTTTCCCGCGCAGTAGATGATACTGGCCATACATTTCAAAGGCAATTTTAATGTATGCAAACTGAATAATTATAAGTAACAATATGATATCTAGTAAAACTAAAAACACATATGATTTATTGTGTTAGAGTGTAGTAGTAGTGTTGTATTGCATAGTTGTTAGATGTAACATGCGAGAACGTGTAGAGATGTAGTTTTGGAGGGCCTACAGAGAGAAAAGCGTAATACGGTCACCGAACTTCAGAATAAGCTAATTACGGTCACTATATACGTTTTGCGGTGAATATACAGTCACTTGCTCACAGTTCAGCATCGGATTGCACTCTGTTGACCGGCCAAATAGTTTGCATGGCGCCATGTTGACTAGTTAAATTGACCACGTTCCTTGTGGGTCCCACATGTCAGCTCGCATAGGCAAAAGGTCAGATAAACACAAATTTACGCAGGCGCGCAAGGCTCCAACCCGTGCGCGGGAATCACCTGGTTGTGTATGTGTCTGTCAGGGCCTGATGTGTGCGCATGCACGTGTAGGTTGAGCACTTGAGCGTGAGAGTGTGTGTTGGTCGTGTGGTGTACTGGTGTGTGCATGCATGCGTGCGTGTGTGCGTATGAGTGTTGCATGCGTGCGTGGCTGCGTGTGTACGTGTGAGTGTTGTGTGCGTGTGTGGGTGCATGTGTTTGTGTGAGTGTTGCCTGGATGCAGTTCGTGTGCATGCGTGCGTGTGTGTATAATCACCACACCAACTCATGTGTGTTAAAACAGACGGCGCAGCATACCAATACAAGGCCACCTTGTCCGATGTGCCCGCGGTCATGACTTCGAACCACCGTCCAAATATTTTTTTTTGTCGTTTGTTTTCATTCTTACTAGCAAGATGCCCGTGCGTTGCACGTAACATCCAGATGCATTTGTATGACTTGTTTATCTTGTGAGTGAAAAGGATGAACGAGGGAAGGCCTTATTTGCAAATTTGGAGAGGTGTGTGAGTACCTTTTTGCAAAATTGCCATAGTTTCTTTCCTATCCGTCAGATATAAATCGGACAGCCTATATTGCAGGATGGCAGGCACACCATCATCACCAACTCTGTTTTTTATAAGAGTGTATTTTATGTATTTTATAAGAGTGTAGATGTAGAGTAGATACAAGTCGACAGGTGGGCACGATGGTAGTGAGATAATGTGATGCAACACTAGAGGTGCCACGTGGAGCGTTTAACTGGTCAACTAGTCATGTCATGAGCAAATACAGAGTTGGACGGTGAGCCCGTGACTGTATAATAACCACTAAACGTAAATGGTGACCGTAATGAGTGGATTCTAAAGTCCAATGTACGTATCGTGCTTTCGCGTCAAATACAATTATCGTCATTGCATATATCACGAGAGAAAGATGAAACATGCGTGAATTTTCTGGGGGCTTACTTTTAGAGGACCGGGAGATAGTTTTGTGTGCATACGTGAAAGGGGCGTACAGGGGGGTATGCGATGGAGAGATAGATGCTCTTCGTTTCTCTTTATTATGACTAACTTTGTATATAGTATAAAAATATACAAATTTACAGCGGAATAAATATCATTGTGGGCACCATGCAATGCAAATTAGCGTTCGTACTCCTCCATATAACTTTGTAATGTTGTATATATGTAGAACCTCTAAAATAATTTTTTGGCCACACTTTATTCAAAAGGAATGTTGTATGCGAAATAAACGTGAAGAGAGGGCTTTTTAGATCAATGGGGTACGTGATGTAACATGTGTGAATGTGTAGTTGATGCATTTGGCGGGGCCTAGAGAGGTATGTGTGTGTATTACGTATTCGAGAGAGGCATGGATAGAGGGGCCGACGGGGGGGCGTGGGAGAGATAGCACGAGAAATGAGAGTGGTCTAGAGAGAGAGAGAGACGAATATGACGTCACGACAAGAGATTCCATTCCCTTGAGTGTGTATATGCAAGGGGGGAGGGAATAGAGGCACCAGGAGATTTTTCTGTGTGTGGTGTTTGTGTTGGTATGTGTGGGTGTGAGAAGATAATGAGACGTGGGGGCAGAGGGTGTGTCACCGCATGAGGTCCGGTGGGTCGAGGTGAGGCCCTTCGTTCGGTTCCGTCTTGCGCCACATTGGTCGGCCCGTGACGCATTTAGGAAGACCCATGGATGACTAGTCGTACAAGACAAAGATAGCAGAATTGTAACGGATTCTGTGTCCACTGACAAAGCCGGCTAGGATTTGTAACCCTAGGTTCTCGGACTAAGGTAACCCCTTTATCTCTGATATTACTATTCATCCAACCTAACTTTAAGGGGCATCCTACAGAATGCTCTGCTAGAATCGTACTCGTCGATTAGGAAGAGAGGTGGGAGACAATGCGTGAGAGACAGGCGTAATGATAATGTGCGTACATGAGACACGTAGGCAGGTCCATGTATATAGAAAGGGTCGATGAGGATTGTGCGTGTGTACGTTTGCGAGAGGAAGAGTGCTTGTGATAAAGGTTAGTGAAAACAGTTGTAAATGGTTACGAGAGGGAGGGAGGGTTATATCTAGAGCATGTGTGCGAGAAAGACACCTCGGGAGAGAGTGTGTGAGCATGTGTGAGAGACCACTGATGGAGAGTGAAACTACACGTAAAAGACTGCTCTACACATTGATTAAAGATATAAATTGTATCCAAATATTAGGATGGGATCATGATATTTGCAATTCGCGTAAGGAGCGGTCATTGATCCATCAGACATCTAGATTCTATCGAATTTGAGCATGTCTATGTTATTATTCGACACAATTGATCCACATAGTTAGTATTTTGAATTCCAGACAATGCATCACTTTAGCAATCGAATATAAACGTGAGTATAGTTCATGTTGTGTGTGTAAAGCACATTATACATACGAAAGTTACACAATGGACATTATAAATAGCTACCTATGAACTATCATACCTTTGAATTCAACTTAAGGTGGTTTAAAGAAATCGAATTCAACATGAAGTCCATTCAATTATTTGAATTTGATATCATGGCATTTGTAAACCATACCTAAATTATGGGGCCACCAATCTTTGCTCTGATTTTGTACATAATAGCATATGTAGTCGTGTACAAAATAGATTCGAATTTAGCTCCTCCATTCCAAAATAATCGTAGTTATAGGATTTTCAAGTGTCAAAATTTCAAAAAGAAGCGGATAATTTAATGAGGTTTTCAAACATAAAAGGTCAAATATAACATTGTCTATTTAGGTCAATCCTCATAGTTCAAGAGTACTCTAAACGTGAATGCTTGTGTTTCAAAATTTCGAACGAAGCGCCAAAAGAGCCTCTACTCGCCCGAAACCGCGTGAGACCAATGTTTGGTAGTACAAGGAAATTACTTTTCTAATAACTCCGACCCGTGAAACCTACCGGCCCGACGTCCAAAGGTCTAAACCGGGGTAGGTTTGTAGCTTCATCTAGACGCCACGCAACCGCATCCGAAAAATATTCATACACAATGGCCGCCTAAGAACACATGCGCGCGGCCGAAATCGCTCCCGCCCACTATTTGGGACACCTGGGATTACCATCCTACCCCCGACCCGCAGTAGGTCTGAAATTTAAGAGGGGGGCAAAGTTTGTACTTTCCCCAAATTTCAAACAAGCACGTCCCATCTTCTGTTCAAAAAAGCGAAAAACAAGCGCGTCCCAGACCGAAACATGGTCCCCCCCCCACCCGTCCGATTCCCCATTCGTACTCCGTGGGCGCCAAAACTACCTCTCCACCAGCCGTGAAACCCCGGCGTCCTCCGTCCGCCACCCCATCCCACCCATCAACCGCCGCCCTCCTCCATCATGCCGGAGCCGATACCCCGACGTCGCCGTCCACCGCAACCTCAACTGCAACGCCCTCCACAGCTAGTAGTTGAAGCCGAGGCCGAGCCGTCCGTACCCGAGCCAGTTCAACCACGCCGTCCTGCGCCTCACCGCTGCCGCTTCAACTTCGCCACCCTCCACCGCACCGGAGATGTTCCTGCTACACCGTCCTTCGCCGCCTCGGATCTGCTTCCCCTCCGCCGACATATGGCCACGGCAACACAGTCAACAATTTGGCCATGGGTTCGTCCAAGCCTGCACCCTCCAGAACATCGGTTTCCCCGGTAAAAAGAAGAAGATCAGCACGACATGTGGAGGTGACCACACCGGCAACCGAAAAAGGTAATCCTCTTCCCTTATTCGTGCAAATCTTACGTCTCTGCTTGCACGGTATTCATCCCACAGAAGACACTAGTTGACCGCTTCTTCTTGATACTAGATGTTCCTAGTAACTCCCGATACACAAGGTTTGTCCTCATATACTATTTCACCTTAGCTAGAGGTCCCTTGCCCCCCTGAATTTCAATTTCTGGCTAGTTGATTCCCAATTAACGGAAGCATTCCCCGACGTAACAGGCGCTAGTACGCCTATTACGCCGGGGAAGCAGCGCCTTGGTGTTTATCTTAGGGGCGTGTGTGGCCTAGAGCTACTGGTGCCCGATCTGGAGATCGGCCAGGATTAAAGGGATGGCTTGGGGGCGTTGCCAAGCACGGCTGTGGTGTGAGGTCGATGGGAGGGCGGGGCGGCGGAGGCAGGGGTCTGGGCCGGTGGTCGCTGGCGGTTCGAGAAAGATCGTCAACAGTGACTGCCGGGAGGTAGACGAAGGCCATCTGCCCGTTCCTTATAGATCGGACGGTTCATTAAAAAATCGACTGACCTATTTATTTTCAGTCGGCTGTTATCTTAAATATGACCACATGTGGTGGTGTGCTGGAGGAGTACCTGCATTTCCTGTGCTCATATATTACAAAATCAGACGGAGTAGAATCTAATTTTGTTTGCCATGTAATGTTGTAGAGCTACCATATGTCTCCTATCATTTATTTTTCAGCCACCTGCTATCTGCTACTTTTACACTGCACTAGTTATGCACACACTTCACCCTTACTCTCACTATTGTGTTTTTATGCAAGGGTATTTCAGACTCTGCTGCCATGAGAGAAGCCAAAAAGAAAAGAGAGAAGTCGCTCCAGCTTCGTATGCGGGTAGGCAAGACACGTTACAGCGCTATAAAGGGTGCAGTGTCAGCAGATGGAGACGGTAAACGTAGCTCTGGAGTTGATGACCTCGCTCGCAATGAACCACCATCCCAGGTGCTTGCTTTAACTTCGCGGTGTCATATGTGTTTGCATGTTCCATATGGTGTCTAGCTTGTATTCGAAAGGCCGAAGTCGGTAAGATAAGGAAAGATATTTTTTACATGAACCACCATCCCTTGAGCACCAGAAGACAAATAGCTAGTCACGGCACTAGCCGAGCCAGTGACAAGCCCAGCAAAGATAGGCATCACCTGGAAGCCAACTAAAAAGCTGCGATGGTGGCGAAGCAGCCCGCCTCCCACCAGGCTCTCAGGTCCTAGATGATCATGCTCACCACTCCAGCCGGATGTCTAGCTTGTATTGCTTCCAATTTGGTTAAATTGCATCTGCTTAGCTTACACATTATACCTTTGAATATGACATACCTTTCTGTTTTTGGTACATACTAGTACATCTGGGTATTAACCATGTTCTTACATCAAACTAATGTTCTTGTGTATCCCTCATCAATCACTTATGACGAGGCAGGCAGGCAAGGGGACTACTCCTCATTTAAAGAATGCAGTGTCAGCCTCCCGACATGATTCTCAAGAAACAGAAATGCTAGATGAAGATAGCGAACGTAGCTCTGTAGTTGATTACAGCATTTCCCCTACACTAGCATCGCAGGTGCTTGCTCTAACTTGGCAGCGTGATATGTGGTTGCATGTTGCATATGGTGTCTAGATTGTAATTCTTCCAATCTGGTTAAACTGCATGTGCTAGTCTGCTTAGCTTATACATTATACCATTTAATGTGACATGCCTTCCTGTATTTAGTACATAGTACATCTGTCTATTAAGCATGTCCTTACATAAAACTATTGTTTTTTTTGTATCCCGCATCAATCAACATGACGAGACACCTTTAGTGTATGCAGTGCGATATTAGTTGCATCTTTCATATGATTTATAGCATGCGTTGCTTCTAATTTGTTGAAATTCCATTTATGATGGGACGCTTTTAACTTGGCAGAGTCATATTGGTTGCATCTTTCATGTGGTGTCTAGCTTGCATTGCTTCTTATTTGCTGGAATGGTTTCTGCTTAGTTACACAAACAGTTGTGAACATGCCATGCCGTCCTGTTTTTCGTACATATTCCATCCTGGTATCATGTGTTTGCCTTACATCAAAGTAGTGATTGTCAGTATCATGCATGAATGAGTTCTGAACAGAGAATTTTATTGCTTTTTCTTGTCGGTTTTACTTGACAATTCAAAATCAATAAAGCAGAAGGAAGTTAGCAAGGCAGCGGATAAAGGTGCTCCTTCCGAACGGAGGGCCTCTACAGTTTCTACTCCTCCACACCCCCAAGATGATTTCCAAGACAACACATGCATAGACACTCAACAAAGCTGTGTTTATGATGAGCACGTCTCCCCTAGTGCAGCATCACCGGTGCTCCCTCTAACTTGGCACTGTTATATGTGGTTGCATGTTATGTGTGATGTCTAGCTTGTATTGCTTCTAATTTTGTTGAATTCCATCTGCTTACTTTACACATTATACTTGAATAAGACACGTGTTCCTGTTTCTAGAACATACAATATCCGTCTATCACACCATGTTCTTACATCAAATTACTACTGTTGTGTAACCTGCAACAATCACTTATCATAAGACACGTTTGACTTCGGAGTGTGATATAGGTTACATCTCACATTCGTTCCTATCTTGTACTACTAATTTGTTGAAATGGCACTTATGACGAAACAGTTTTAACTTGGTAGAGTGATATTCGTTGCATCTTTCATATGGTGTCTAGCTTTCATTGCTTCTAATTTGTTGAAATGCCTTCTCCTTAGTTTACACATCATAAGCTGTGAATATGCAATGCTGTGAATATGCAATGGCACTAATGACGAGAGACCTCTAACATGGTAGTGTGATGTTGTTTGCATCTTGCATATGATTTATGTCTTGTACTGCTTCACATTTGTTTAAATGCCATTTATGATGAGACACTATTAACTTGGCAGAGCGATATTTGTATCATCTTTCATATGGTGTCTACCTTCCATTGCATTGCTTCTAATTTGGTGAAATGTCTTCTTCTTAGTTTACACATCATAGTTCTGGTTATCTCTTCCATCCTGTTTTCCATACATATTACATCCTCCTATCAGGTGGTTGTCTAACATCAAAGTTCAGTTCGTCTGCATCACGCATCAATTTGTTCTGAAGAACTAAATTGTTATTCGTTTTTCTTGTCGGCTTGACTTAACATGGCACAGAGAAAGAGGAAGAAACACAGAATGGCAGGGAATGAGAAGCGGATGAATCCTGCAGATTTTGCTGGTACTGATGGTGCAATAGAAGGTCAAAGTCCAGCGGAAAATTCTACAAACACGGCATCCCATGCGACACGAGTTGCAAAAAAAGCCAAACAGAAACAAATAGCTGCCACCAAACAAGCAGAGACAGCCCTAGTTCTTGCAACACCTACCACAGTACTACCAGCTGCACGACTTACTCGTGCGTCAACTGAGCTAGCAGCACGTTCCCAAGCTCCCTTGCCACCTGACACTACTTCCCAAGCACTCTTGACACAAGACGAGTTGGCAATATCAGATGAACCTTGTGAGCTTCAACATCAAGAAGGTAGTTGCTGGACTCAAGTTACAGTTGCAAGCTTCTTTATATGTAGTCTCACAGTTTGATGTACACTAACACTTCCTATGTTCGTTGTTGGACTAGCACCTAGGCGCAAGAGGAAACAAACATCAGGGATAATGCTCGATAGGTTAACTAAATCTAGAGGAGGAAGAATGGAGATCCATTTTGAGGCAGGTTTAAAAAGGCCACGTGATGCTACAGAGTCAGCCAAGTTAGTATCAGAGGCAGCGGTTGCCGTTAGGTGTCATGTACGTATCCTCCCAACATGGATTCAGTACAGGAATGACAAAGACGAAACCCAGTTCAACACCTTCCTCGACCATTTATCTATAAGTATGGTTATGTATGGAAACTAGTAATATCGTCTTGCTCTGTCCCATACTTTCTAGGTTGTTGATAATGAGACTCCCATAATTTTCAACATATGAGGTTCAAGTTGGATAGCCAAGATGATGCAACCAGACAAGCTTGCACCCATGTTTTCAAGTCAGCTCTGTGACAGTATCGGTATAACTTGAGGAAAACTCACTTTGAAGGCAAGGCTAACAGTGAACTTTCCCAAACATCTCCAGTGGAAAATATATCAGATGAAGACTGGAGGGGCCTTGTTAAACACTGGTCTGATCCGAAGTATCAGGTACATTATATATATGTGATCAGATCACATGTTGAAGTCCTATTTACGCATGTGCCACACAAATCTATCTTCTTGTAGGTGAACTGTTCAAAGAACAAGGCCAACCGTACGAAAGTGAAATTCCAACAGACGACAGGATCTCGTAGCTATATTGCACACTACGAGGCTCTTGTAATTAGCTGCTGTTTCACTCTTTTCGCTGTACCATATTATCATATCTATATTGACTTGTTCGAAATGCAGAGGAAAGCCCGCAAGGACCAAAAAGTACCTGAACCAAATGCTGTGGAAATCTTCAAGGACTGTCAGACCAGCAAGAAGAAGGGCATGGCTACACCAGTCAAAGCCGCTGTTGTAAGTCCTTAATCCTCATGCCTTTTAACTACTACTTACTCTGACTTGTGCCTTGAACTGCATGGTTTGCAGCCAATGTCTATTACTCTTTTCAATTTTATACACAATTGTCTTAGCGTATCATTGCACCTTGCAAGGTTTAAAAGAGAGGAGTGATGTTCCTTTGATCTTGACCCGTAATCTAGTTCCGTGCTGGACTTTCCCACACAACATTACAATTGCCTGTTTGTCTGTTCTCGGTTGTTTTGTGATATGAATGATGGCATACTATGCTTACCGTATTATAAACTTCATCTCTTTATCCTTAGCCCTCAATACAATGTGAAGAAATAGACAATACATTAGCGATGGTACATGGTCATATGTTTGGAACCTGGTTTTATTATGTACTTTGCAATAAAATACAACTAATATTTTACATGGGTTCACCAGAATAAGTTATGTATATAGACCAAAGCTATTTTGTTTGGTTTTGCTGCCTCCTTAATATCTTCTGTTCTGGTACTACTAATGTAAAACCTCAACTTTTCAACGAGCTATGGAAAAAATGGTGGAACCGCCACCTTCTGAAGGTGGCGAGGCAACTATAACCGCAATGTCAGCTCTTGCTGCAGTGGGTCAGTACATGTCCACTAACAGTGCCAAAAGCACGTTCCTGCGTAATACTGGGTTCGTTGTTAAGGCAATATCGTCCAAACTGCCTCATGATCAAGATATGCAAGCTCAAAGCAATGTTGTATCCGCGCTCCAGACACAAGTCCATTCCCTAACAGAGACCCTTTGTGAAACAAGGAGAAACATTGCTCAATGTCGTCAAGATATGCATGGTTTTGAAACTAGACTATCAGACATTTGCCATGTTGTTCAGGAGCCTAGGGGAAATGAAGGCGAGGGTTATGGTGCTCCATCGGACAATACAGCATGAAAACTTAACAGTCAGGTCAAATGAACTGAGCTTTTGAACTTCTGGTGGTGCATTTATCTGCTAGACTGTTAAGTTTTATGCCAACCTTCCTTTTGTTATATAGTTGTAATTTGTTTTGGTGCGATACAAAATTTATTCTTAACGTGCAGCCACCGGCTGAAGAAAACAGCAAGCCATTTTTGTATAGTGTAGGGTGTTCCCTATATTTGCACTGGTGGCAATCTTTGACGCCGAGTGGATGTAATCTGTGCAATCGCCTTAATAGCCTAGCGTTAGTTTCGGCCTTATTTATTTCCTAGTCTTCTTTTTCCCTGGTTTGCTAGTGGCCGCAACTACCATGGGCCATATACGGGCCGTAGGATCCATGGGTCTCCTACGGGCCGTCGATAAATGGGCCTGTAATCGGTGGGCCTCGGGCCGTCGGATAAATGGGTCTACATGGGCCGTAATCGGGCGTAATTGGTATCGGCCCAGCACGGTAACAGGCCGTTAACAGGCCGTAGGACAGCAAAGGCTTAATTCTGTCACAGGCATAACGGGTCGTTAATGGGCCAGAATATAGGATGGGCTGGAAACGGCACAACGGGTTAACAGGCCAGAAACGGGCCGACTCTTGCCATGGGCCGAATTTGGCCCATTAGGGTAACAGGCCAGTAACGGGCCGACTCTTGCCATGGGCCGCATTTGGCCCATTAGGGGAACATGCCAGTAATGGGCCGACTCTTGCCATGGGCCGAATTTGGCCCATTAGGGGAACAGGCCAGTAACGGGCCGGAAGTAATCGAGGGCCGAAAAGGAGCCCAAGAACGTATGGGCCGTCAATAGGCCGAAAGCTAACACGGGCTGGAAACGGCCCATGTAAATCACGGGCCGTTAATGAGTATAAAGAAAATTACTGTTCATTATGGGCTAGAGTCACCGTGGGCCTGTAAAGGGCCGAAAGATACGAAGGACTCATATGGGCCGAAAGACGTCGTGGGCCATACATGGGCCGAAAGTGAAATGGGCTGGTGTTATATTTGACGGCCCACATGACATTGTTGGGCCGATTTCCTTTAGGGCCTAACGGGCCGTGAGTTAACGGGCCGTAAAATAGGCTATTTGCGAAGAGACCGTTAACAGGCTTTTCATGGGCCAGCCCGCTAACTTTTGGCCAAGTCAAACGGGCCGGCTTTGTAAGCTAAATGGGCCAGTGGTGGGCCATGGCACACTACAACAAAATTGACATACTGTGACGAAAATCCTTGTGACAATGGTGGACAACGTCACCGAAATGCCTAATGCGTGATGTTCTCATCAGTGGCGTCACCAATTACCGCAAATCGATGACGTTAGATGTCACCTGAATGCCTCGGCCTTTCAGCACACCTGGTTGCCAATTTCTGTGACGGTTTGGTATTTTGCATGACGAACTTGCTAGTCACCGAATACTACAAATGTGGGACCCGCAATAGCTAGTTCACGGGTTATTGAGAGGTAGGAGCCATGCGTTGGTTTTGGCAGTTGGGGCCGCCATCATTTTTTCAAAGCCTATTGAGCGTTGTAATTATTTTGTTCAAGCTAATATAAGTAGGTAGTGGCCATGAAAATACTTATGACTATTATATTCTTAAATAGGGAAAACCTTGTTTTGTTCTTTTTTTAGATGGTTAGTTTGTTCTTTCTAATATAAATAGGTAGTGACTTGACAAAAAAATTAATCAGGCATTAAAAATATAAAATTTAACACATCTTTTTGTTCAGCGGTGTCTATGCTGAAAACTTCAATTGGGCGCTCGTGAGCTAGTTTTGTTTCGTTCTATCTCAAAAGTTAAAATGGAAATTGGAGATCCGATGGCATCTTACTTTTTTTTATTCTTATCTGTAAACAGACTGGGCAAAGAACTTGAATGGGGCGCTGGTGAGGTCATGTTGTTTCGTTCTATCTATAAAAACTTAAAATTAAAACAGGAGATTCGATGCAAAAAGAATTGGTACAGGAGTTCGAACCGGCAACCACCATGATCTGCACAAATAGTGTTGCCACTAGGAAAGAGTCTGGACGCTATTCAAATTGTGGTACCATCTTCTTGGACTATACGCCTAGGCGTAGGTTAGTTATTTCTTCCCGGGGCATATGTGACTCGATCTGATCGTCTTCTCGGTTCTAGCTGGCGGCGCTTCGCGGCGGGGAGAAGCAGGACGGTGATAGCTGAAGCACGACACAGATCGGTTCCGGCTGGCTGTTGCCAATTGCAAGTAAGTGCATCCACTCCCTTGTAGCACGTCACGTGGATCCATCCAGCCATCTGCCATCATATCGTAGGAGGCGTTACAGCGCCGCCGCATCCCACCGGCTACCACACCGCGCCTCCGCCTCTCCCTCTTACCTCCGCTCTTCCACCTCAGGCATCACATTTGCTCGTCGACGACTAGGACAACGTGGCTCGTCCCCAACCTGTCCCCAACTGGCCACCGTCCCGTCACCAACTGTGCTCAGAGTTTTCTGTCCATCCATCACCTGACAAAGGCGCAGAGTTTGGACTTGCCAGTGCTCCCTGCTTGGCCCCAACTCCCAAAGCATCGATCCAGCCAACCCCTGCAAGGTAAATTGTGTGAATGATTGAACTGTTACTTCTGCTATTGTATTGTGTGTACGAATGTTGCTATGATGTATATAGCATAGATAGATGCATGGTTTTGCAATGACAGTGAGCATATATATGTTTGTGTATAAGACATGCACAAGTCCGTGGCCTTTGGAAACCAAGCATATATGCTGTACTTAGGAAAGACAATGTGAAGGAGGTTTAGTTCTACTAAATTCATTGCCTGAGTAGATGTTTTCATCAATCTTGAAAGGGTTAAATTTGTGGCTGTTTTGTTGTTTCAGTTTAGTAGTGGGTTCACTAGTTGTGTTAGTAGTAAATTTTGCTTCGATGCGGTGTAAGCATAATTTGCTAACAGTAAACTATTTTGTTGTAGTGCAATGGATCGAAGCTGGATACAAGGAACGCGTTTCACACCACCATACATGAAAGGTGTTGAAGAGTTTATGGGTTTCGCTTGCCAAAATTTCAGGGAAAATCAGGACATATTGTGCCCATGGCAAGGACTGTTTGAATATGGAACACCGTAGCCAGGCTGAAGTAGAGGAGCACAAATTATGCAATGGTATGTCTGTTACATATACAAGGTGGGACTTTCATGGTGAAGCGGTGACTGATGATGAAGGTGATAATATAGAGGGTGCTGCATATCAATCAGATGATGATGATGACTGTGATGTTGGCAATGGAGGCGATGTTGCGTATATGGTAGATGATATGTTCATGTCTGGAAGGCAAGGCAAGGGTAAGCCTAACCTCTTTTCCAAGCTAATTGATGAAGCGAAGAAAGATCTTTATGAAGGATGTAGTGATTTCACACGGCTGTCGTTCATTATTAAGCTCCTCCATATCAAATCATACAACCGGATTACAAGTAGAGCATTTAATCAGTTTGTTGAGCTTATTAGTGTGGCGTTCCACATGCTGATATACCTAAATCATACACTGAAGCTAAGAATGTTCTTAGTGAAGTCGGGCTGGGTTACGAGACAATTCATGTTTCCAAGTTTGATTGTGCATTGTTTTTGGGCCAACATGCCAACAAGAGCCACTGTCCTGAATGTGGGACATCAAGATGGAAAGATAAGGTGTGGAGGAAAAGGTACCTCACAAGGTACTTAGGTACTTTCCTATCATCCCGAGGCTTCAAAGATTTTTTGTGTCGAAGGAACAATCAGCAGATGCAAGGTGGCATAAGGAGAAGAGGATTGCTGAGGCAAATGTTATGAGACACCCTGCTGATGGTGAAGCATGGGAGCACTTTGATAGTGAGTTTAGTTGTTTCGCTAAGGATGCCCGTAATATGAAGCTTGGTATTGCCACGGATGGATTCAACCCCTTTGGAAACATGACCGGTTCATACCAGGAAGAAATGCCCTCGACAACTTCAACTGTGAAGGATATTGATCAGTTGTTCGACACAAGATAGTGGTACTGATGATGATGGACAGGAAGATGGCGCATTGAGTGAGAATGAGCATTCAAGTGATGATGAGTAGATCGTGTAATGCATATTTGTATTTTACCAAAGTTTAGCTCTTTTATCTTCTTTTCATGTTCATGTTCACGTAATACAGTACATACCATGGTTCGGATTTGACATATACATGCCTGACTAGATAACTTTACTTGACATCCAACTGATAGGTGTTTCCAAAACTGCACTAGTGAACATTGTTTTGCATTTGCTACAGACTGCAATGGTACAAAGGCCTGAAAACTGAATACATGCTACTGCAGTACAGTTAGATGTCATATGCCTGACCTTAACTGAGAGATTTCTTTAGTCATGTGTTCATGTAATGAAAAACTATATAGTAAACAGATGATCAAATAATCAACTATATGGCCAATAAATCTACTCTGTTCCACCCTACTGAAATATATAGAAGACTAGGCCTGAACCTGAACTCACCCTGAAACATTCTCGCGTGTTCCCCTTTGCACGTGCCTCCTGCAGAACCACCGGGACCTGATCCTTCTCTCGCGCGACCCATCCCGACTCCTCCCGTACGCCGCGTGCATCCTCAAGAGCAGCGGGGGAAGGGGCCGCCGTTGTGCTTCAGACAGCACGTTGTTGCGGAGCCGCCGGCGGCGAAGCAAGCGCCCGTGCAGCGGAGCAGGAAGCAGCAGGGCTAGGGCGCTCCGCCGAAACGGCGCTTTAGGAACCGCCGGCGGCAAGGTGCGGCAGGGGGTTGTTTGGTGCTGATTTGGGGATTGTTTTTGTGGTCAATGGTATGGAGGAGACACAAGAGCAGAAGGAGCGAGTTGAGCGTGAGCGTCTTTATATCTGTATTTGATAAGATCATTTGCAGCCGGACCCATATCCCAGCCAAACGTCCGGCAGACTGCCCGATCATTACTACATGAACGCAAAATTGTCATCTAATCGAACAATGCAAATCGGGCCCAATCGCTAAGGATGACCAACAACCCCATATCAAGCCCTCACGGGCAGAAACCAGCGAGGCAGAATCGCACTCTCCAGCACCGCTACGGGTGACCGGCAACCCTTGCTGCCGCAATTGTATCGTGGTGGACATGTTGGGCTCCGACCATGACGGATGCATCATCGACCTCACATTCACTGATGACGTGTATGCCACATGCCTCATGGAGAAAGAGTAGGGCCTAAGAGGCGGCGGCGACTCGAGTCTCGTGAGCCGGTCCGGGTCCCGTATCCTACTCTAATTCGTCGGTTAGTCACTGCGCTAGCATCAAATCAAAACCACATGTGTTATTGGATTACGTCTTCCCATATAAGTCATGCTGTCGGCGAGCGTCGCCCATCTGTGATGCCGCGCTCGTCTCTAGGCCACCCGTTGTCGCGTGCTTCCCACGCCACCGTGCTCGTCATCGGCCCAGTGTAGATTTGTAGACCACCTAGCGACGACTAGAAGCACTAAAGCGAGCCGAAGGCGTAGCGCCGTCATCGCCTCTCCCTCGTCGGAGCCCGGCACAACTTGTTGTAGTAAACAAATGGGGAGTTATCATGCTAAGTCCCCATAGGACCAATGCACCAGAATAACAACCGCCGCCGATGAATAGAAGCGTAGATAGAAAGGATCCAACCTGAAGACACACACAACAAAGACAAAACAAAGACCGGATCCAAGTAAATCCATCAAAAACAACCACCAACCGAATCCCGCGAGATCCGCCGGAGACAAACCTCCACGCACCCTCCAACGATACTAGATGCACCACCGAGACAGGGGCTAGGCGAGGAGAACCTTGATCCATCTTCAGGGAGCCACCGCCGTCTCGTCTTCCTGGGCAGGAGACAAACCCTAACAAAACTTGAAGAAGCACCTAAAAACAGAGCTCTCCCGCCTGCAAGGGCCGAAATCCACGCGCACCCATAGCCCTACGGCCACAGGAGACGTGGTAGATTGGCGGCGCCGCCGATGGGAGGTAGAAACCCTGGCTACCTTTTCTTGGAAGAGAGACGAAGGGAGGAGAGACGCACTCCAGATCACATACCTAAGACCCCTTTGTACAACTTTCGACATATTTATTTACAATTCTCCACAGAAAACATTGAAAATACCACATATCATAATTTTCATGTAAGATTTATTTTTTAAATAATAATTTGCTACTTATTTCGAATTAAATGAATTACATAATACTAAGTGGAAATTAATTTCTGAAAATAAACCATCTCCTCGCAAAAAAAAACTATTTCCCCTCCACCCACGTACTCTTTTCCCTCCACTTCTCTATTTTTTCCCGCATCCACCCTGTGTCCCCACCCGTCAAAGACCCAGGCAAAATTTATCCTTCTATTTCGCCCGCGAGGAGCCACCGCTAAAAGCCACCGCCCACCCCGGCATTTTTTCGTCAGATTCAATCGACTCTCCTATCCAACGACAGCGGCGATCAGGGCCGGCAGTATGGGGGTGGCCGCCCGCCGGCCGAGCTCGGATCCACCACACAACCATCCCCGCTCTATCCCCCTGATTGCAGCGACCAGCGACGGCGGATTGGAGGAGGCCACCCGACCGGCCGAGCTCTGCATCAACCAGCGACAACGGATTGGAGGAGGCCGCCCCACCCGGCTCTCTTTCCCCACAGATTGCAGCGACCGGCGCCGGTTAACAGTAATTTTCTCATCCCGCCCTCCTCATCCTGCAAGCTCTAGACATAAGGGATCACCATTGAAGGGATTTGGGGGAGAAAAGCACACGCGGTCGTGAGATTTATTTACATCTCTGAATACAACGACCATGTGGCAAATCGAGTAGCACTGTAAGATTTACTCGGTCTTTATTCAGTTGTCGTGAGATTTCCTATAATTCAAGGATCATGTGGCTTCCCTGGTTGTGGTTCTGCTACCCCATAAATAGTCCTTACCTAGGATCGTTAGAACTGAATGTGTGCACTTGTTCTTGATACAATATATTACCATATGGAGTTCACGTTGTATGTTCTTTATTTCGAATTCTGGATAAAGACTAAGTCTGCACTTGTTCTTGTTCAAAACTGAATAAAGACTGAGTCTGCACTTGTGCGAAACTGAATAAAGGCCGAGTCTGCACTTGTTCTTGTTTAACTGAATTCTGGATGCTCCATATTTCCAAGTATGTTATTTATATCGATCTGTTCTGCAACCCTCCAAAGCATCATACAGTAATGTCTTTGCCATCATAAATTAGACAAGCATCAATTCCAAGTTAGCAAAACTGCTTGTTTAAAACTGTTTTACACAAACTAGCATTTTTTTGTCTACTAGCAATGAAAGCCAAGTTTCAAGAGACAAGTTTAACTAGATTTCAGTCATCTACTGTTGATAATGTAGGCTGGTACAAGGTTCTCCAGACATGATAGGCACATCCGAACAATCAGATAACATGATTACATTACAAGGCCAAGGTATATGCGACATCATCGCTTCACCCCTTCTATTTTCCACTTGAAACTGTAACCTTGTAATTTATCTGCCAGCTTGTAATGTAGATGCATTAGCATGCTCCACTGGTCTAGCTGATCCACGACCGTCAAGGAGAGGTCGTGGACGTAGACCAACCATGGGGCATGGGCTTCAGGAGTATGCAAGCTGAAATGGAGGGAGGAAAATGTGTATTGATTTTACGCGGGGAAATTGGGACCTACAGACCCAGTCCAAGCTACAAAGCTTTCTTCTGAGTGTGGCATCCACATCAGGAGCCGAATGCATGCTGCTACGCACTGGAATGACTATGACAAAAGCCCACTCAAACATGTTATTCCCCATGCTATTAAAGATATCATGGTGGGATAGTTTCCTTAAATTTCATACACGTTTTCACATGTTGCATAGTCAATTTAGTGATATATCCTATATATGATTGGTATTTCAGCTTAACTTTGAGATGGAAAAGGATGACAAGGTTGGGAATGATGTATGCACAAAAGTAATACTGAAGGGTGTTCGACAACAACGCTACAGGCTAAAGAAGAAATACTTCAATGGTTATACTGCTCAGGAAGCATTATCAAATAAACCAGCGAACATCACTCATGAGAATTGGACCAGCCATGTCAATAAATGGTCTGATGAAAGAAACAAGGTTTGTAACAAGATATGCGACCAACAATAGTTTTTGCACTCACATCTACTGTACCATATGTAAATACTTATATTCATTTTCTTTATATAGGAAATATGTCAAATGAATAAGGAAAACCGAGAAGCTGTCAAGCATCACCAAAAGACTGGATCTATGTCTTATGTTGCCTTTTTCAGCAAACTTGTAAGAATTCCAAATATCTTACTTGTACTCCTATCTCTATTGCGTCTGGCCAATATATATGTAGTAGTAATGTTACAATTTCATATATCTTGTAGAAAAAAGACAAGTACAATAATCAGGACCCAAGTCCCATTGAGTTTTCAAAGACACCCATACAAACAGCAAGACTGATAGCATGAGCGAGCCGACACTTCTAGCTCATGTAAGATTTCTTCCTCTATTGCTTCTGACTTGAAATAAATTCTCATACTGATCAAGTGTAATCTAGCATATGAACTTTGCCTTAGAATTAATGTGTTTCTTTATACTGTAGAATGCGATGGAAAAGAAAAGGGAAACACAATCAGAAGGTGAGTAGCTAGTATCCGATACAGCGATTGTGGCTGAAGTTCTAAAGGAAGAAAGTGCCCATAGCACCTTCCTTTCCAGCATGGGGTATGCATCAAGATCCGAGAGGTCTGGGAGCTCTACTTCATCAGCCCAGATCCGAGTTTTAGAAGAAAGAATTGAACAGAAGGATAGAGAGGCAAGAGATGCAAATGATAGGTAATTATCTTATTTCCCTTTCTGTTCTTGTTATTTCTTTTTGCTTGCTTCTGTGTGCACATTGCACTCATTACAGTGAGCGAAAGTTCAATTAAGGAGTGCTTCTTTTACCTGGGTTATTGACTTGATATCCTTTTGGTGATGCTTCCTGTAATCAAGTTGTTGGTTTTGCATGTTTTAAAACATTATAAGTTATTCTTGGGCTTACTATTTCATTGGCCCATGGGCATGCTTGCCTTGACATTCAATAATGTACTTCTCTATTTCAAATTGGTACCCTTGTACCTTGTTATCTTGTCTGTTTTCATCTCATTGCAATGCAATGTTGTTGTGTTTTGTCATTTATAGGCATCGGGAGGAGTTAGCCGCATGGCTTGAAGCACAAGAGAGAGCATTTGAAGAGATACAAAAGAAACAACAAGAAGAATTGGAAGCTCTAAAGAAGAGCCAGCAAGAGAAGAATGAAGCTTGTGTAAAGAAGCAAAAGGAGACGGATAATCTGCTAGATTTTCTCTTGAGGGCTCAAGCAACTCAGCAATCCCAGTCCAAACCAGATGGTTCATGAATGCCATCCTTACATTGGAATCATCAAGAGAACATATGTGGTCTTTAGTTAATATTAGTTTTCATCTTGTCTATTGTCTGTGTCAAACTTGAGTCAGTTTTTTACTGTCACTTTTGTTTACAGAATGATTTGGCTGAGACGATTTCATATATAATATGATTTGACTTTCATATCAATTTATGATGTGATTTTTCTCTTTAACTTTTTTATATAACTTGATGTCAATTAAATACTTATTTTCATTGTAATTTAGATTCGAAAGAAAGTAAACATATTTTGATGACGCCGTCTTCATCGATAATAAAAGTAGTGGCACTAGTGGGGTAGCCGCTCGGGTGTTGATGTGGCATAAAGTTAGTGACATTGCCTCGTCACTGAATATAGTACAATATGGCATATTTTCTCCTAACACGTGACAATAATTGATCGTCATGGAAATAGCAAGTCGATGACATTCTATACAACGTCACCGAAGGTCTCAATTTCGATGACGTTTTTGCGCACGCGCCGTCACTAGGAGTAATCTGTGACGGGGATTCCGTGACGATGCTTGTGACGCCCATAAAATGTCACCAAGGGGTAATTTGTGACGTTATTAGCTATTCGATGACATTTTTTAGCTCGTCATAGTAGGCCTGATCTCTTGTAGTGGCACGTGTCGACATATCATAGGCGCCTATCTGACCCACTAACGAGCTGACACGTGTTTCGTCCGGCCAATAAGAATTTTACACGTGGAAATTTCCCATTGGTCGGGGCTGTTAACGGGTTATCGGATCCAAAACCCGACCCGATAGCTTAACGGCGTTCCGTTACGGTGGATGCCACGTGTCAGTCACCCTTGACGAAAGCACTTCTGTGACGCGCGATTTATCGTCATGGAAGTGGACACTTCCGTGATGATAATTTTGGTAATGTCATGGAACACTCGACAGCACAGGTATGACTATCTTGATTCTGTCATAAAATCGTCATGGATGTACATGCATGACAAAAAACGCGACTTACTGTGACAAACACGTATCATCACGGAAGTGTTTTTTTTGTAGTGCATCAAGTGTTCTCAAATCCTTAAAGACTCAATCCGATAAGATAACTTCAAAGGGAAAACTCAATCCATTACAAGAGAGTAGAGGGGGAGAAACATCATAAGATCCAACTATAATAGCAAAGCTCGTGATACGTCAAGATCGTATCACCTCAAGAACACGAGAGAGGGATCAAACACATAGCTACTGGTACATACCCTCATCCCCGAGGGTGAACTACTCCCTCCTCGTCATGGAAAGCGCCGGGATGATGAAGATAGCCACCGGTGAGGGATCCCCCTCCGACAAGGTGCCGGCACAGGGTCCCGATTGGTTTTTGGTGGCTACAGAGGCTTGCGGCGGTGGAACTCCCGATCTATTCTGCTCTCCCATGTATTTAGAGTATATGGACATATATCGACGAAAGAAGTCGGTCAGGGAAGCCACGAGGGGCCCACGAGGGTGGGGGCGCACCCTGGGGGCAGGCGCGCCTCCCTGCCTCGTGGCCACCTTGAAGCTTCCTTGACTTCAACTCCAAGTCTCCTGGATTGCTTCCGTTCCAAAACTAACTCTCCCGAAGGTTTCATTCCATTTGGACTCTGTTTGATATTCCTTTTCTGCGAAACACTAAAATAGGCAAGAAAACAGCAATTTGGGCTAGGCCTCCGGTTAAGAGGTTAGTCCCAAAAATAATATAAAAGTGTTTAATAAAGCCCATAAACATCCAAAACAGATAATATAATAGCATGGAACAATCAAAAATTATAGATACGTTGGAGACGTATCAGACATCTAGGAAGCTTCGGGAGGAGGCCAGAAGGTCCACGGGTGAGCCACAAGCTCACTGAGCGCGCCCTAAGGTGGTGCGTCCTATAAGATTGTGGGACCCCCATGGCTCCTCTAACCCTAATCTAAGCTTCATATATACCCAAATATTCCCCGTATACCAGAGGGCACACAAAAAGTACTTTTTCGCCGCTGCAAGTTTTTGTCCTCATGAGATCTCATCTAGAGACCTATTCTGGTACTCTGTCAGAGGGAGATTCGATCACGGAGGGCCTCTACATCAACTTTGATTCCCTTCCGATGTTGTGTGAGTAGTTTACCACAAACCTACGGATCCATAGCTAGTAGCTAGATGGCTTCTTCTCTCTCTTTGATCTTCAATACAATGTTCTCCTCGATGTTCTTGGAGTTCTATTCCATGTAATATTCTTTTGCGGTGCGTTTTTTGAGATTCGATGAATTGTGGATTTATGATCATATTATCTATGAATACTATTTGAGTCTTCTCTGAACTCTTTTATGCATGATTAAGATACACTACTGCAGGCTGCTGCTAACACGACACTACGTTCAGAGACCCTCCGACGAAACTGTGTGCGATGCATTAATCACAAATGGTGGTGTAAAAAACCATCAAAAAAGGTGCAAAACATTTGCGATGGAGGATGCATCAAACACGGTTCATATTTTAGTTGCGTGTGCGATGGTGGGCATACGGTTCGGTTCAATTAACTGTTTGCGATGTGGCAGAACAAAAGAAACGGGCAGCCAGATGAAGGCGTGTGCGATATACGGCCTACGGTTCACTCGGATGAACTGTTTGTGATTAGGCCACACAAAAGAAACGGTCAGCCCGATCAAGGTGTGTGCGATATACGGCATGCGGTTCACTCGGATGAACTGTTTGCGTGGACACAAGAGAACAGAAACGGTTCAATATATCAAGATGTGTGTGATACGCGACACACAGGTCTGTGATCAGAAATGTGTGCGAAGGCCGATAATAACACAGACGATTGCTTCTAATAAGACGTATGTGATATGCTCTATCTACAGAACATCTATTGGCCATAAAATGTGTGCAAATAGGCATCCTATATCAGCAAGGACTAGCTGTTCCACTAGTAGCTCATCTAGGAGAACTCTCAAGTTAAGTGTGCTCAAGCTGGAGCAGCCATCAGATGGGTGACTGGATGGGAAGTTGTCTTGATGTTAAATTAACTGATGGGATGGGTCATCCTGGTCAAATTAAATTACCTTTGGCCTGGATGATCCATCCCATGAGTTAATTTAACCTCGAGGTCCTTGTTTTTTATTTATTTTATTTTTAACACATGTTAAAGAAGGTCTACCGCATTACTTTTTGACAATGTGTGATACGTGGCATACAGTTGATCCATCCGACCTGTTTGTGATGGAATAAGCCGTGTGTGTTGTGGGCAAATGCTTGCTAGTATTCAACCATTTGCGATTGACGAATTCATCACCGTCGGGTTCCCTAGTGTGGTCCGTGTTCATCTGATCATCATCTACTTCTTGTGCTTGCTCGATGTTCCTTCTATGCTAAGTTTCCATTAATTGATGGCGTTTTATGAACACGCCACCGTTTCCTGCCATTTCCTCACCTGTTTCCCGCCACCCAGCGATATTGCACATAAACCTAGGTGGCGCGCGACGCACGGAGGCGACAAGTGCAGCCTGTAGCACATCCACCTTTTCCAAGAATGCCAACCCACCAAAGCGCCACCTCTGCCATCAACCTCGTCGACCGCGAAAACGAGCAGGCACCACGCCCCGTCGAGGCCAAGGCGCTCCCCGCAACGCGATGGACGACGCCGTGATGTGCGGCATCGCCAAGGTTGAGCAGACCTTTGGCGCATGGCGCTTGAGCGTCGTGGATCAAGATAGGCATGTCAGCGCCGACAGGCTGCAGGTCGCCGCACAACATAATCGATGACGCACCGCAGAGCAAGCTAAGCGCGTCCGCACCGATAGACTGCAGCTCGCCGCACGGCGAGACCGTTGGAGCGCCATAGAGCGAGAGGTGCGGCGCGTCGCACATCAAGAGCGGATCCATCGGCGCTTGCCTGCTGTCGACACAGCGTCGCAGCTGGGTACACGTCCTGTCAGTACCCCCATTCCTCGCCAGGAGTGGGCAGAGGCCCTCTGCGCCATACTTGCACCAGAGACCGGCCGCGCCATACTTGCACTAGACGCCCGCCGCGCCGTTCGCATGCGTCGTGTCGTTCGCCTTGTCCGCGGCCCGCTCGATGCCAACGCGCTGGTCGGTAGGCTCGACCGCCTCCTTGGCCTAGGTGTCCAACTGGGCATGGTAGAGGAACATGGCCGTCGCATCCTCGAGTTGGTGATCTCCGATGAAATAGGCAACTTGGAGCTCGAGATCGCGCTCCAGATGTACCACGAGCCTGTCGACCGCTTGGACGAACGCCTGCACGAGTTCAGGCAGAGCCAAGAGCTACCGTAGGCAAGTGCTGTTGGTCATGGTCTCATGGACGCATTTCATTTTGTTGAGTCGTTTCGACGTGGATAGCTATGTATTCACAGCAATCATAGTATTGCTCTATTTATTCCTCTGTTTCAATGTGTGTACTCTGTTTTCCGTTCTTATATGTTATGTTTCAATGTGTGTATATACGCTTTCCATTATGTATATGTGGATGATAACAACTAGATTCAAATTAGTATACAAAAATAGATAGAAGATGGAATTCATAATATATATATATATATATATTAATTGTTCATTAGTTCATCACAGAATATATATTATTCATTAGTTCATCATTAGTTCAGTAGTTAAGTATCATCACATATATAATATCATCACATATACGTGATGATACTTAACTACTAGGTACAATGCATAAGATTGAAAACGAACAATAGTAAAACTAATAATCCCTCCTGAGGCCACTATTCCGGCCGCCCCTCGCAGCAGCTCCCTGGTGCGCGTCGTCTTCCCAATGCGGAGGCAATACTCTGCCTCCTCCGCCTCGCAGCGCTTGACGTACCGATCTGCCTCTTGCTGGCGGACAAGCGCGAACGATCTTGCCATTTCGTTGGGCGCTGATACGTCTCCAACGTATCTATAATTTTTTATTGTTCTATGCTATATTATATTCTGTTTTGGACATTAATGGGCTTTATTATACACTTTTATATTATTTTTGGGACTAATCTATTAACCGGAGGCCCGACCCAGAATTGCTGTTTTTTGCCTATTTCAGAGTTTCGCAGAAAAAGAATATCAAACGGAGTCCAAACAGAATGAAACCTTCGGGAACGTGATTTTCGGAACGAACATGATCTAGAGGACTTGGACCCTACGTCAAGACATCAACCAGGAGGGCACGAGGTAGGGGGCGCGCCTACCCCCCTGGGCGCGCCCTCCACCCTCATGGGCCCCACGTTGCTCCACCGACGTACTTCTTCCTCCTATATATACCTACGTACCCCCAAACTACCAGATACGGAGCCAAAAACCTAATTCCACCACTGCAACCTTCTGTACCCATGGGATCCCATCTTGGGGCCTTTTCCGGAGCTCCGCCGGAGGGGGCATCGATCACGGAGGGCTTCTACATCAACACCATAGCCTCTCCGATGATGTGTGAGTAGTTTACCTCAGACCTTCGGGTCCATATTTATTAGCTAGATGTCTTCTTCTCTCTTTTTGGATCTCAATACAATGTTCTTCCCCTCTCTTGTGGAGATCTATTCGATGTAATCTTCTTTTGCGGTGTGTTTGTTGAGACCGATGAATTGTGGGTTTATGATCAAGTTTATCTATAAACAATATTTGAACTCTTCCCTGAATTATTTTATGTATGATTGGTTATCTTTGCAAGTCCCTTCGAATTATCAGTTTGGTTTGGCCTACTAGATTGATCTTTCTTGCAATGGGAGAAGTGCTTCGCTTTGGGTTCAATCTTGCGGTGTCCTTTCCCAGTGACAGTAGGGGCAGTAAGGCACGCATTGTATTGTTGCCATCGAGGATAACAAGATGGGGTTTATATCATATTGCATGAGTTTATCCCTCTACATCATGTCATCTTACTTAAAGCGTTACTCTGTTCTTATGAACTTAATACTCTAGATGCATGCTGGATAGCGGTCGATGTGTGGAGTAATAGTAGTAGATGCAGGCAGGAGTCGGTCTACTTGTCTCGGACATGATGCCTATATACATGAGCATACCTAGATATTCTCATAACTATGCTCAATTCTGTCAATTGCTCAACAGTAATTTGTTCACCCACCGTAATACTTATGCTCTTGAGAGAAGCCACTAGTGAAACCTATGGCCCCCGGGTCTGTTTTCCATCATATTAATCTCCCGTCAACAAGTTATTTCTAGCGTCGTCTTTATTTTGCTTTCTTTACTTTGCATCTTTATCATAAAAATACCAAAAATATTATGTTTTCATATCTATCAGATCTTACTCTCGTAAGTGACCGTGAAGGGATTGACAACCCCTTTATTGTGTTGGTTGCGAGGATTTATTTGTTTGTGTAGGTGCGAGGGACTCGTGCGTGGCCTCCTACTGGATTGATACCTTGGTTCTCAAAAACTGAGGGAAATACTTACGCTACTTTGCTGCATCACCCTTTCCTCTTCAAGGGAAAACCAACGCAGTGCTCAAGAGGTAGCAAGAAGGATTTCTGGCGCCGTTGCCGGGGAGGCTTGCGCAAGGTCAAGTCAAGATTTGGACTCCCGACAACGAGCCATTTTTGGCGCCGTTGCCGGGGAGTCTACGCAAAAGTCAACATACCAAGTACCCATCACAAACCCTTATCTCCTGCATTACATTATTTGCCATTTGCCTCTCGTTTTCCTCTCCCCACTTCACCCTTGTCGTTTTATTCGCCCTCTCTTTTTGTTTGCCTCTTTTTCATTTGCTTGTCGTTATGGCTAGTCCCCTTTCTTCTCCGTTGTCTCCCGAGAATGAAGTTCTTAATTTTATGCAAAGGGAGGGAGAAAATCTAAAAGACGCTTGGTATAGAATTTGCAATGCTCAAAATAGATCTACCAGGAAGCAATCTACTTCCGTTCTTCTCCGCAATTTTTATGTAGGCGCTACTCCTTGGTACAGATATATCCTTGATACCATTACCGGAGGGAATTTCTTGGGTAGCCATACTTTTTATTCTTATAATGCTTTGATAGACTTGTTTGGCTCACCACCTCTTTTGGTTAATGGAACTATGTTAACTTTGGAGCATGTAATGCAAAGACTTAAAATTATTGAAAATAAAGTTGCTACCGTAGAGTTAATTGAAAATTTGGATAAAAAGATCCACAACCAAATTACCCAATATGGATCTAAAGTAGGAGTCACTTTGAAAAATATTAAGGAGAAGGAACCCATAGTTAATGAAAGAATAAATCAGGATTCCACTAGAATCGATAAACTTGAGGGTATCATTACCAACTTGGGAACCGCTTTTTCTTCCGTAAAGAATACTCCAAGTCCTTCAACTAAAATTGCCAAGCTTATGTATATGTCCCTAAAAATAAGGGTGAATCCTCAAATAAGGAAACTGCGGATCTCAAATCTATAAGTATTCATCCCAATCTTTTTGCTATCATTAAGGAACCATTTGCTACGAATGAATTTTTCGGTTATGTGCCTAGGAGTTTGATAATTAATAAAAATAAAGAAACTCCTAAGGGTGATAGATGCCTCATTGAAGAATTGCCTACCAAAAATGGCAATACCTAGATCTATCCTTGCTTTTATGCCTATCTAGGGGCGTTAAACGATAGCGCTTGTTGGGAGGTAACCAAATTTTATTTTTAGCTTTTTGCTTTTTGCTTCTGTTTAGGAATAAATATTTGATCTAGCCTCTAGTTAGATTTGTTTTTATGTTTTAATTAGTGTTTGTGCCAAGTTTAACCTATAGGATCTTCTTGTATGATAGTTATTTGATCTTGCTGAAAATTCCAGAAACTTTCTGTTCATGAAAACAATTGTTAGAAATCACCAGAACGTGATGAAATATTGATTCCAATTGCTGCTGATTAATAAACAAATTGTCTACGTCGTCCTATTTTGGCTGAATTTTTGGAGTTCCAGAAGTTTGCGTTAGTTACAGATTACTACAGACTGTTCTGTTTTTGACAGATTCTGTTTTTCGTGTGTTGTTTGCTTATTTTGATGAATCTATGGCTAGTAAAATAGTTTATAAACCATAGAGAAGTTGGAATACAATAGGTTTAACACCAATATAAATAAAGAATGAGTTCATTACAGTACCTTGAAGTGGTGTTTTGTTTTCTTTCGCTAACGGAGCTCACGAGATTTTCTGTTAAGTTTTGTGTTGTGAAGTTTTCAAGTTTTGGGTAAAAGATTTGATGGATTATGGAACAAGGAGTGAAAAGAGACTAAGCTTGGGGATGCCCATGGCACCCCAAGATAATCTAAGAACACCAGAAAGTAAAAGCTTGGGGATGCCCCGGAAGGCATCCCCTATTTCGTCTACTTCCATCGGTAACTTTACTTGGAGCTATATTTTTATTCACCACATGATATGTGTTTTGCTTGGAGCGTCTTGTATTATTTGAGTCTTTATTTGTTAGTTTGACACAATCATCCTTGCTGTACACACATTTTGAGAGAGACAGACATGATTCGGAAATTGTTAGAATACTCTATGTGCTTCACTTATATCTTTTGAGTTATATAGTTTTTGCTCTAGTGCTTCACTTATATCTTTTAGAGCACGGTGGTGGTTTTGTTTTATAGAAACTATTGTTCTCTCATGCTTCACTTAGATTATTTTGAGAGCCTACAAAACAACATGGTAATTTGCTCTAATTATGATAGGCATTCAAGATTAGTAAAAAAATCTTATGAGTGTGTTGAATACTATGAGAAGTTAGATGCTTGATAATTGTTTTGATATATGGAGATGATGATATTAGAGTCATGCTAGTTGAGTAGTTTTGAATTTGAGAAATACTTGTGTTAAAGTTTGTGATTCCCGTAGCATGCATGTATGGTGAACCATTATGTGATGAAGTCGGAGCATGATTTATTTATTGATTGTCTTCCTTATGAGTGGCGGTCGGGGACGAGCGATGGTCTTTTCCTACCAATCTATCCCCCTAGGAGCATGCGCGTAATACTTTGCTTTGATAACTTGTAGATTTTTGCAATAAGTATGTGAGTTCTTTATGACTAATGTTGAGTCCATGGATTATATGCACTTTCTTCCTTCCACCATTGCTAGCCTCTCTAATACCGTGCACTTTTCGCCGGTATCATACACCCACCATATACCTTCCTCAAAACAGCCACCATACCTACCCACCATGGCATTTCCATGGCCATTCCGAGATATATTGCCATGCAACTTACCACCGTTCCGTTTATTATGACACGCTCCATCATTGTCATATTGCTTTGCATGATCATGTAGTTGACATCGTACTTATGGCAAAGCCACCGTTCATAATTCTTTCATACATGTCACTCTTGATTCATTGCATATCCCGGTACACCGCCGGAGGCATTCGCATAGAGTCATATTTTGTTCTAAGTATTGAGTTGTAATTGTTGAGTTGTAAGTAAATAAAAGTGTGATGATCATCATTTTTAGAGCATTGTCCCAAGTGAGGAAAGGATGACGGAGACTATGATTCCCCACAAGTCGGGATGAGACTCTGGACTAAAAAAACAGGCCATAAAAATAGAGAGAACAGTCCCAAATATAAAAAAAGAGAAAAAATGAGAGAAAAAGAGAGAAGGGACAATGTTACTATCCTTTTACCACACTTGTGCTTCAAAGTAGCACCATGATCTTCATGATAGAGAGTCCCTTATGATATCACTTTCATATACTAGTGGGAAATTTTCATTTTAGAACTTGGCTTGTATATTGCAATGATGGGCTTCCTCAAAATGCCCTAGGTCTTCGTGAGCAAGCAAGTTGGATGCACACCCACTTAGTTTCTTTTGTTGAGCTTTCATATACTTATAGCTCTAGTGCATCCGTTGCATGGCAATCCCTACTCACTCACATTGATATCTATTAATGGGCATCTCCATAGCCCGTTGATACGCCTAGTTGATGTGAGACTATCTTCTCCTTTTTTGTCTTCTCCACAACCACCATTCTATTCCACATATAGTGCTATGTCCATGGCTCAGCTCATGTATTGCGTGAAGATTGAAAAAGTTTGAGAACATCTAAAGTATGAAACAATTGCTTGGCTTGTCATCGGAGTTGTGCATGATTTAAATAATTTGTGTGGTGAAGATAGAGCGTAGCCAGACTATATGATCTTGTAGGGATAACTTTCTTTGGCCATGTTATTTTGAGAAGACATAATTGCTTAGTTAGTATGCTTGAAGTATTATTATTTTTATGTCAATATTAAACTTTTGTCTTGAATCTTTCGGATCTGAATATTCATACCACAATTAAGAGTATAACATTGAAATTATGCCAAGTAGCATTCCACATCAAAAAATTTGTTTTATCATTTACCTACTCGAGGATGAGCAGGAATTAAGCTAGGGGATGCTTGATACGTCTCCAACGTATCTATAATTTTTCATTGTTCCATGCTATATTATATTCTGTTTTGGAAATTAATGGGCTTTATTATACACTTTTATATTATTTTTGGGACTAACCTATTAACCGGAGGCCCAGCCCAGAATTGCTGTTTTTTGCCTATTTCAGAGTTTCGCAGAAAAAGAATATCAAACGGAGTCCAAGCGGAATGAAACCTTCGGGAACATGATTTTCGGAACAAACGTGATCCAGAGGACTTGGACCCTACGTCAAGACATCAACCAGGAAGGCACGAGGTAGGGGGGCGCGCCCTCCACCCTCGTGGGCCGCACGTTGCTCCACCAACGTACTTCTTCCTCCTATATATACCTACGTACCCCCAAACTACCAGATACGGATCCAAAAACCTAATTCCACCGCTGCAACCTTCTGTACCCATGAGATCCCATCTTGGGGCCTTTTCCGGAGCTCCGCCAGAGGGGGCATCGATCACGGAGGGCTTCTACATCAACACCATAGCCTCTTCGATGATGTGTGAGTAGTTTACCTCAGACCTTCGGGTCCATAGTTATTAGCTAGATGGCTTCTTCTCTCTTTTTGGATCTCAATACAATGTTCTCCCCCTCTCTTGTGGAGATCTATTCGATGTAATCTTCTTTTGCGGTGTGTTTGTTGAGACCGATGAATTGTGGGTTTATGATCAAGTTTATCTATGAACAATATTTGAATCTTCTCTGAATTCTTTTATGTATGATTGGTTATCTTTGCAAGTCTCTTCGAATTATCAGTTTGGTTTGGCCTACTAGATTGATCTTTCTTGCAATGGGAGAAGTTCTTAGCTTTGGTTTCAATCTTGCGGTGTCCTTTCCCAGTGACAGTAGGGGCAGCAAGGCACGTATTGTATTGTTGCCATCGAGGATAACAAGATGGGGTTTATATCATATTGCATGAGTTTATCCCTCTACATCATGTCATCTTACTTAAAGCGTTACTCTGTTCTTATGAACTTAATACTCTAGATGCATGCTGGATAGCGGTTGATGTGTGGAGTAATAGTAGTAGATGCAGGCAGGAGTCGATCTACTTGTCTCGGACGTGATGCCTATATACATGATCGTACCTAGATATTCTCATAACTATGCTCAATTCTGTCAATTGCTCAACAGTAATTTTTTCACCCACCGTAATACTTATGCTATTGAGAGAAGCCACTAGTGAAACCTATGGCCCCCGGGTCTGTTTTCCATCATATTAATCTCCCGTCAACAAGTTATTTCTAGCGTCGTCTTTATTTTGCTTTCTTTACTTTGCATATTTATCATAAAAATACCAAAAATATTATCTTTTCATATCTATCAGATCTCACTCTCGTAAGTGATCGTGAAGGGATTGACAACCCCTTTATTGTGTTGGTTGCGAGGATTTATTTGTTTGTGTAGGTGCGAGGGACTCGTGCGTGGCCTCCTACTAGATTGATACCTTGGTTCTCAAAAACTGAGGGAAATACTTACGCTACTTTGCTGCATCACCCTTTCCTCTTCAAGGGAAAACCAACGCAGTGCTCAAGAGGTAGCAGGCGCCCACCGGAACTCCTCGTCGGTGGCACGCTGGAGCTTATCGGCCCACCTCCATGCAGCGACGAGGCGCCCAGCACCTTTTCCTTCCTTGCGAAGTACCCATATTCGTACACCGCCTCCGCACGACGATGCGCCCGCCCCCAAGCTCCGCCGCCTCCTTTTTCCAGGCGGCATCACGGGCTTCACAAGCCGCCTGGTACCTGGTTCCTCCTCCGCCATCTCCTTCTTGAATGCCACTTGCCTGGCTTTCTCAGCCGGCGGCAGCGACTTCCACAGACAAAGATTGTACTGCCCCCAAAACCAATCCAAAGTTGGGGGGTCCGGCGCAACCTCGTCCGGTGATGCGTAGGAGTCCTCGTCGCTGCTATTCGAGTGAGCATCCTCGGGGGGCGGCGACTTCTCGTCGGCGCTTGGGCAGACCGGCGGCGCCATGGCAGAGATTTGAGAGAGAGAGAGAGAGGGAGAGAGAGACAGAGGGCGAGCGAGGGGAGGATGTAGTTGAGAATGCAGGTGGGACGACGTCAGCAAGGTAGTATTTATTAGCGGCCAGAATCTAGATCAACCGGAACAGTACACACGCCGGTCGCCGAAATTTACGAGTAATGTAGTTTGAATTACACACGATTGCCACAGCAAAATCTGTGTGTGAACATAATAGCTGACGGTTTCCAATATAGAACCGTGTCTGATTAATGATCCCCGCCACTCACCTACCAAACCTCGAGCCGCGAGATAGAGTGCCAATCGTGTGGGGGCCGTTTGTCTTGCCAGATCTTTACATTTTCTTTTTTGAACACCAGATATTTACATCGTCTGATGATTTTTTAACTCGCACACAAGTACACAAAAATATGATTTTTCAAATCGTTATGGTTAGCCGTTGCATGTAGATGTAGTTCAAATTTGAATTATGGTCATTAAATGGCTAGAAAATTACTTAAATGTCTTTCAAAACCCAAATGACCCCTGAAAATTTCCAAATTTTCACATGACAGTTGTATTAGTGCACGCTAAACGTAGAAAAAAATTTGAAGGCCGTAAGAGGAAGCCATCTCCCGTTCGTCATCAAACATGCATTGTTCCCTCTCGGAACCACGAACCTTCTAGTGAGTTGCTCCGGTTTTTGAGGGGGGTGTGTCCAAACTTTCGTCAAAAAGGCCAATTTTTTTACCACATCATCTTGGTGGCATGACATTACATCAAGCAAGGTTTCATGTTTTTCTGATCATTTTTTAATTTTTTGGAATTAAAATGCCACGGCACTCCATGCATGTGCACATGCCATGAGACCAATATGTTTGAAAATTCCTTCTATTTTACTGCACATGGAATTAACTCGCACACAAGTACACAAATATGATTTTTCAAACTGTTATGGTTAGCCGTTGCATGTAGATGTAGTTCAAATTTGAATTACGGTCATTAAATGGCTAGAAAATCACTTAATGTCTTTAAAAGGTCAAATGGCCGCTAGAATTTTCCAAATTTTCACAGTACAGTTGTAGTAGTGCATGTTAAACGTAGAAAAAACTTGAAGGCCGTAAGAGGAAGCTATCTCTTGTTCGTCACCAAACATGCATTGTTCCCTCTTGGAACCATGAGCCTTCTAGTGAGTTGTTCCAGTTTGTGAGGGGTGTGTGTCCAAACTTTCGTCAAACATGCCAATTTTTACCACATCATCTTTGTGGCATGACATCACATCAAGCAAAGTTTCATGTTTTTTTGATCACTTTTTAATTTGTTGGAATTAAAATGCCATGGCACTCCATACATACATATTCATGTGTCCATGTTGTGAGACCAATATGTTTGAAAATTCCTTCTAATTTACTGCACATGGAATTAACTCTCACACAAGTACACAAATATGATTTTTCAAACCATTCTGGTTAGGTGTTGCATGTAGATGTAGTTCAAATTTGAATTACGGTCATTAAATGGCTAGAAAATCACTTAAATGTCTTTAAAAGGTCAAATGACCCCTACAATTTTACTAATTTTCACATTACAGTTGTAGTAGTGCACGTTAAACGTAGAAAAAATTTGAAGGCCGTAAGAGGAAGCTATCTCCTGTTCGTCATCAAGCATGCAATGTTCCCTCTCAGAACCACGAGCCTTCTAGTGAGTTGCACCGGTTTGTGAGGGGTGTGTGTCCAAACTACATGCCAATTTTTTACCACATCATCTTGGTGGCATGACATTACATAAAGCAAGGTTTCATGTGTTTCTGATAATTTTTTAATTTTTTGGAATTAAAATGCCATGTCACTCCATGCATACATATGCTTGTGTCCATGTCGTGAGACCAATATGTTTGAATATTCCTTCTAATTTACTGCACATGGAATTAACTCTCACACAAGTACACAAATATGATTTTTCAAACCGTTATGGTTAGGCGTTGCATGTAGATGTAGTTCAAATTTGAATTACGGTCATTAAATGGCTAGCAAATCACTTAAATATCTTTAAAAGGTCAAATAACCCCTATAATTTTCCAAATTTTCACATTACAGTTGTAGTAGTGCACGTTAAACGTAGAAATAATTTGAAGGCCATAAGAGGAAGCTATCTCCCGTTCGTCATCAAACATGCATTGTTCCCTCTCGGAACCACGAGCCTTCTAGTGAGTTGCTCCGGTTTGTGAGGGGTGTGTGTCCAAACTTTTGTCAAACATGCCAATTTTTTACCACATCATCTTGGTGGCATGACATTACATCAAGCAAGGTTTCATGTGTTCTTGATAATTTTTAATTTTTTTGGAATTAAAATGTCATGTCACTCCATGCATACATATGCATGTGTCCATGTCGTGAGACCAACATGTTTGAATATTCCTTCTAATTTACTGCACATGGAATTAACTCGCACACCAGTACACAAATATGATTTTTTTTAAACCGTTATGGTTAGGCGTTGCATGTAGATGTATTTCAAATTTGAATTACGGTCATTAAATGGCTAGAAAATCACTTAAATGTCTTTAAAAGGTCAAATAACCCCTAGAATTTTCAAAAATTTCACATTAAAGTTGTAGTAGTGCATGTTAAACGTAGAAATAATTTGAAGGCCGTAAGAGGAAGCTATCTCCCGTTCATCATCAAACATGCATTGTTCCCTCTCGGAACCATGAGCCTTCTAGTGAGTTGCTCCGGTTTGTCAGGGGTGTGTCCATACTTTCGTCACACATGCAAAAAAAATTACCGCATCATCTTGGTGGCATGACATTACATCAAGAAAGGTTTCATGTGTTTCTGATATTTTTTTTAATTTTTTGGAATTAAAATGCCATGTCACTCCATGTATACAGGTGCATGTGTCCATGTAGTGAGACAAATATGTTTGAAAATTCCTTCTAATTTACTGCACATGGAATTAACTCACACACAAGTACACAAATATAATTTGTCAAACCGTTATGGTTAATCATTGCATGTAGATGTAGTTCAAATTTGAATTATGGTCATTAAATGGCTAGAAAATCACTTAAATGTATTTAAAATGTCAAATGACCCCTAGAATTTTCCAAATTTTCACATTACAGTTGTAGTAGTGCACCTTAAACTTAGAAAAATTTGAAGGCCGTAAGAGGAAGCAATCTCCCGTTCATCATCAAACATGCATTGTTCCCTCTCGGAACCACGAGCCTTCTAGTGAGTTGGTTCGGGTTGTGAGGGGTGTGTGTCCAAACTTTCGTCAAACATGCCAATTTTATAACCACATCATGTTGGTGGCATGACATTACATCAATCAAGGTTTCATGTTTTTCTGATTTTTTTTTAATTTTTGGAATTAAAATGCCATGGCACTCCATGCATACATATGCATGTGTCCATGTCGTGAGACATGTATGTTTGAAAATTCCTTCTAATTTACCGCACTTGGAATTATTTCGCACACAAGTACAAAAATATGATTTTTCAAACCATTATGGTTAGCCGTTGCATGTAGATGTAGTTCAAATTTGAATTACGGTCATTAAATGGCTAGAAAATCACTTAAATGTCTTCAAAAGGTCAAATGACCCCTGCAATTTTCCAAATTTTCATATGACAGTTGTATTAGTGCACGTTACACGTAGAAAAAGTTTGAAGGCCGTAGGAGGAAGCTATCTCCCGTTCGTCATCAAACATGCATTGTTCCCTCTCGAAACCACCAGCCTTCTAGTCAGTTGCTCCGGTTTGTGAGGGGTGTGTGTCCAAACTTTCGTAAGACATGCCAAATTTGTTACCACATCATCTTGGTGGCATGACATTACATTAACCAAGGTTTCATGTGTTTCTGATATTTTTTAAATTTTTTGGAATTTAAATGACATGGCACTCCATGCTTAAATGTGTCATAGCCGTTAGACCAATATGCTTGAAAATTCCTTCCAATTTACTGCACATGGAATTAAATCACACACAAGTACACAATATATGACTTTTCGAACCATTATGGTTAGCTGTTGCATGTACATGCAGTTCAAATTTCAGTTACGGTCATTAAATGGCTAGGAAATCACTTAAATGTCTTAAAATGTCAAATCACCCCTGAAATTTTCCTAAATTTGACATGACAGTTGTATTAGTACTACAAATTTTCTCGTACATTTAAAACACCATCCGTTGCCACTTTACTTCAAATTCGTCTTTCACAACTAATAAAAAAAATCAACAACATCACACACAGTTCTTTTCTAGCAACCATTTGCGTTGGAAATATCTGGGTCTATTTAAGTCTCCCTCCTTAAGCTTCGCCGACTCGTCTGCTCCAGTGCCGGCAACCCCCGAATCCACAAATCCCGATCCCCATTCCCGCACCCCCTTCTTGCAAAGACGACGACGTGGAAACGCTTCGTGAAGGCCCGTACGATGGCCGCGTCCCCCCCCCCCTCGAGCGCCTCCGTGTGCGCCGAGAGTGCCACCACATCCGCATTGAGCGCGGCCGCTTCCACCGAGAGGGCGTCGGCGGTAGCCGATAGGGCAGCTGCAGCGGCCGAGACGGCTGCAGTTGCTGCTGCGATGGCGGTTGCAAACACCGAGAGCGCTCGAGCTGCCGTCTGTGCCGCCGATGTCGCCCTGGCCCGGGTCGAAGCCATCCACGCCAAAATCGAGGATGCACACGCCAAGATATTCCAGGCCACCTCGGACTCCAGCATGCAACCCACGTCCGAAAAGGTGGTGGTGGCCATGGAGCACCTGCTTCCTCATGAGGTCGCCGAGCGGAGATCGAGGAGCGCCGGGAGGAGGAGTTGCGCATGGCTGAGGTTGAGGTAGAGAATAGTCTGTCCGTCGAGGAATTAGCGGTGGAGTACCAACGCGAGCTCTAGTGCAGCCACTACTACGAGTACTACAACATTGAGGGCGGCGCCGAGGATGAGGACGAGGACGCGGTCGACTTCAGAAGGGGGGACGCGGAGTCCACCAACGGCGGCATGTCACCAGGACCAGTCATCGACGTCTGCTCTCACACCGGCGATGCATAGGCCGGCACGACGGTGAATTTTTAAAATTATGCGTACTTAGGCTTTGTTTTTAATGCTGGTCTTTTGATAGAGCAATGTTTAGGTCAACTAGCTCTTTTTAATTAATAAATTGCTCGATTCAGTAAGTGTGGTCTGTCTGCTGTACGCTCTTTTGTGTTCCCAAATTAGCAGGCGATGTTAAATTACGCAATGACGTACCCGGGGAAATTTCCACCAAAATTTGAATTATCAAACTCATCCCATGCACGTAGAGCAGAAGAATCGTTTGCGATGCACATAATCGTTCAAAGTGAATGGTCTGGCGGCACCGCGCGCAAAGTTTCCCTCCACATTTCCAAAATTTTGGCCTACCGCCAAAATATCTACCTCCGACACCGCTAGAACACACCAACAATTGTTAGCCGTGTGCGGCGCCCCCCCCCCCCCTTCACAGTTTACGCCTCCGGTCATATCTTCGTAGTGCTTAGGCGAAGCCCTGCGCGGATCAATTCACCATCACCGTCACCACGCCGTCGTGCTAACGGAACTCATCTACTCCCTCGACACCTTGCTTGATCAAGAGTTCGAGCGATGTCATCGAGCTGAACGTGTGCAGAACTCGGAGGTGCCGTACGTTCGGTGCCGGTCGAAACGAGAAGAAGTTCGAATACATCAACTGCGTTGTCAGACGCTTCCGCTTTTAGTCTACGAGGGTACGTAGACACACTCTCCCCCTCTCGTTGCTATGCATCTCCTATATAGATCTGGCGTGAGCGTAGAAGATTTTTTGAAGTTGCATGCTACATTTCCCAAAAGTGGCATCCGAGCCAGGTCTATGCGTAGATGATATGTGTCAGGGAACGTAGTAATTTCAAAAAAATTCCTACGCACACGCAAGATCATGGTGATGCATAGCAACGAGAGGGGAGAGTGTTGTCCACGTACCCTCGTAGACCGACAGCGGAAGCGTTATCACAACGCGGTTGATGTAGTCGTACGTCTTCACGATCCGACCGATCAAGTACCGAACGTACGGCACCTCCGAGTTCTACACACATTCAGCTTGATGACATCCCTCGAACTCCGATCCAGCCGAGTGTTGAGGGAGAGTTTCGTCAGCACGACGGCGTGGTGACGATGATGATGTTCCACCGACGCAGGGGTTCGCCTAAGCTCCGCAACGGTATTATCGAGGTGTAATATGGTGGAGGGGGGCACCGCACACGGCTAAAATATCGTATATCAAGTGTGTATTGAGGTGCCCCCCTGCCCCCGTATATAAGGGAGCAAGGGGGAGGCCGGCTGCCCTAGGCGCGCCAAGGAGAGAGGGGGGAGTCCTCCTCCTAATAGGAGTAGGACTCCCCTTTCCTAGTCCTACTAGGAAAAGAGGGGGGGAAGGAAAGAGAGGGAGAGGGAGAGGGAAAGGGGGCTGCGCCCCCCCTCTCCTAGTCCAACTAGGACTCCTCCTGGGAGGGGGTGCACCACCTCCTGGCTGCTGCCCTCTCTCTCCCCTCAAGGCCCACTAAGGCCCAATACTTCCCCGGGGGGTTCCGGTACCCCTCCGGCACTCCGGTTTAATCCAAAACTTCTCCCGAACACTTCCGGTGTCCGAATATAGTCGTCCAATATATCAATCTTTATGTCTCGACCATTTCGAGACTCCTCGTGATGCCCGTGATCACATCAGGGAGTCCGAACAACCTTCGGTACATCAAAACATATAAACTCATAATATAACTGTCATCGTAACTTTAAGCGTGCGGACCCTTCGGGTTCGAGAACTATGTAGACATGACCGAGACACCTCTCCGGTCAATAACCAATAGCAGGACCTGGATGCCCATATTGGCTCCCACATATTCTACGAAGATCTTTATCGGTCAGACCGCATAACAACATACGTTGTTCCCTTTGTCATCGGTATGTTACTTGCCCGAGATTCGATCATCGGTATCTCGATACCTAGTTCAATCTCGTTACCGGCAAGTCTCTTTACTCGTTCCATAATACATCATCCCGCAACTAACTCATTAGTTACAATGCTTGCAAGGCTTATAGTGATGTGTATTACCGAGTGGGCCTAGAGATACCTCTTCGACAATCGGAGTGACAAATCCTAATCTCGAAATACGCCAACCCAACAAGTACCTTTGGAGACACCTGTAGAGCACCTTTATAATCACCCATTTACATTGTGAAGTTTGGTAGCACACAAAGTGTTCCTCCGGTAAACGGGAGTTGCATAATCTCATAGTCATAGGAACACGTATAAGTCATGAAGAAAGCAATAGCAACATACTAAACGATCGGGTGCTAAGCTAACGGAATGGGTCAAGTCAATCACGTCATTCTCCTAATGAGGTGATCCCGTTAATCAAATGACAACTCATGTCTACGGCTAGGAAACATAATCATCTTTGATTAACGAGCTAGTCAAGTAGAGGCATACTAGTGACACTCTGTCTGTCTATGTATTCACACATGTATTATGTTTCCGGTTAATACAATTCTAGCATGAATAATAAACATTTATCATGATATAAGGAAATATATAATACTTTATTATTGCCTCTAGGGCATATTTCCTTCAGTCTCCCACTTGCACTAGAGTCAATAATCTAGTTCACATCGCCATGTGATTTAACATCAATAATTCACATCACCATGTGATTAACACCCATAGTTCACATCTCTATGTGACCAACACTCAAAGGGTTTACTAGAGTCAATAATCTAGTTCACATCGCTATGTGATTAACACCCAAAGAGTACTAAGGTGTGATCATGTTTTGATTGTGAGATAATTTTAGTCAACGGGTCTGTCACATTCAGATCCGTAAGTATTTTGCAAATTTCTATGTCTACAATGCTCTGCACGGAGCTACTCTAGCTAATTGCTCCCACTTTCAATATGTATCTAGACCGAGACTTAGAGTCATCTAGATTTAGTGTCAAAACTTGCATCGACGTAACCCTTTACGACGAACCTTTTGTCACTTCCATAATCGAGAAACATATCCTTATTCCACTAAGGATAATTTTGACCACTGTCCAGTGATCTACTCCTAGATCACTATTGTACTCCCTTGCCAAAATCAGTGTAGGGTTAACAATAGATCTGGTACACAGTATGGCATACTTTATAGAACCTATGGCCAAGGCATAGGGAATGACTTTCATTCTCTTTCTATCTTCTGCCATGGTCTGGCTTTGAGTCTTACTCAATTTCACACCTTGTAACACAGGCAAGAACTCTTTCTTTGACTATTCTATTTTGAACTACTTCAAAATCATGTTAAGGTATGTACTCATTGAAAAAACTTATCAAGCGTTTTGATCTATCTCTATAGATCTTGATGCTTAATATGTAAGCAGCTTCACCGAGGTCTTTCTTTGAAAAACTCCTTTCAAACACTCCTTTATGCTTTGCAGAATAATTCTACATTATTTCCGATCAACAATATGTCATTCACATATACTTATCAGAAATGTTGTAGTGCTCCCACTCACTTCCTTGTAAATACAGGCTTCACCGCAAGTCTGTATAACACTATATTCTTTCATCAACTTATCAAAGTGTATATTCCAACTCCGAGATGCTTGCACCAATCCATAGATGGATCGCTGGAGCTTGCATATTTTGTTAGCACCTTTAGGATTGACAAAACCTTCTGGTTGCATCATATACAACTCTTCTTTAATAAATCCATTAAGGAATGCAGTTTTGTTTATCCATTTGCCAGATTTCATAAAATGCGGCAATTGCTAACATGATTCAGACAGACTTAAGCATAGATACGAGTGAGAAACTCTCATCGTAGTCAACACCTTGAACTTGTCGAAAACTTTTTGCGACAATTCTAGCTTTGTAGATAGTGACACTACTACCAGCGTCTGTCTTCCTCTTGAAGATCCATTTAATCTCAATGGCTCGCCGATCATTGGGCAAGTCAATCAAAGTCCATACTTTGTTCTTATATATGGATCTCATCTCAGATTTCATGGCCTCAAGCCATTTTACGGAATCTAGGCTCACCATCGCTTCTTCATAGTTCGTATGTTCGTCATGGTCTAGTAACATAACCTCCAGAACAGGATTACCGTACCACTCTGGTGTGGATCTCACTCTGGTTTACCTACGAGGTTTGGTAGTAACTTGATCTGAAGTTACATGATCATCATCATTAACTTCATCACTAATTGGTGTAGGAGTCACAGGAACAGATTTCTGTGATGAACTACTTTCCAATAAGGGAGCAGGTACAGTTACCTCATCAAGTTCTACTTTCCTCCCACTCACTTCTTTCGAGAGAAACTCCTTCTCTAGAAAGGATCCATACTTAGCAATGAATGTCTTGCCTTCGGATCTGTGATAGAAGGTGTACCCAACTGTCTCCTTTGGGTATCCTATGAAGACACATTTCTCCGATTTGGGTTTGAGCTTATCAGGATGAAACTTTTTCACATAAGCATCGCAACCCCAAACTTTAAGAAACGACAACTTTGGTTTCTTGCCAAACCACAGTTCATAAGGCGTTGTCTCAACGGATTTTGATGGTGCCCTATTTAACGTGAATGCAGCTGTCTCTAATGCATAACCCCAAAAACGATAGTGATAGATCGCTAAGAGACATCATATATCGCACCATATCTAATAAAGTACGGTTACGATATTCGGACACACCATTACACTGTGGTGTTCCAGGTGGCGTGAGTAGTGAAACTATTTCACATTGTTTTAACTGAAGGCCAAATTCGTAACTCAAATATTTTACCTCTGCGATCATATCGTAGAAACTTTTATTTTCTTGTTATGATGATTCTCCACTTCACTTTGAAATTGTTTGAACTTTTCAAATGTTTCAGACTTTGTGTTTCATCAAGTAGACATACCCATATCTGCTCAAATCATCTGTGAAGGTCAGAAAATAATGATACCTGCTACGAGCCTCAATATTCATCGGACCACATACATCTGTATGTATGATTTCCAACAAATCTGTTGCTCTCTCCATAGTTCCGGAGAACGGCGTTTCAGTTATCTTGCCCATGAGGCCCGGTTCGCAAGCATCAAGTGATTCATAATCAAGTGATTCCAAAATCCCATCAGTATGGAGTTTCTTCATGCGCTTTACACCAATATGACCTAAACGGCAGTGCCACAATAAGTTGCACTATCATTATTAACTTTGCATCTTTTGGCTTCAATATTATGATTATGTGTATCACTACGATCGAGATCCAACAAACCATTTTCGTTGGTGTGTATGACCATAGAAGGTTTTTTATTCATGTAAACAGAACAACAATTGCTCTCTAACTTAAATGAATAACCGAATTGCCAAAAACATGATCAAATCATATTCATGCTCAACGCAAACACCAAATAACACTTATTTAGTTTCAACACTAATATCGAAAGTATAGGGAGTGTGCGATGATGATCATATCAATCTTGGAACTACTTCCAACACACATCGTCACCTCGCCTTTTACTAGTCTCTGTTTATTCTGCAACTCCCGTTTTTGAGTTACTACTCTTTAGCAACTGAACCAGTATCAAATACTGAGGGGTTGCTATAAACACTAGTAAGTACACATCAATAACATGTATATCCAATATACCTTTGTTCACTTTGCCATCCTTCTTATCCACCAAATACTTGGGGCAGTTCCGCCTCCAGTGACCAGTCCCTTTGCAGTAGAAGCACTTAGTCTCAGGCTTAGGTACAGACTTGGGCTTCTTCACTTGAGTAGCAACTTGCTTGCCGTTCTTTTTGAAGTTCCCCTTCTTCCCTTTGCCCTTTTCTTGAAACTAGTGGTCTCGTCAACCATCAACACTTGATGTTTTTCTTGATTTCTACCTTCGTCGATTTCAGCATCACGAAGAGCTCGGGAATTACTTTCGTCATCCCTTGCATACTATAGTTCATCACGAAGTTCTACTAACTTGGTGATGGTGACTAGAGAATTCTGTCAATCACTATTTTATCTGGAAGATAAACTCCCACTTGATTCAAGCGATTGTAGTACCCAGACAATCTTAGCAGATGCTCACTAGTTGAGCGATTCTCCTCCATCTTTTAGCTATAGAACTTGTTGAAGACTTCATATCTCTCAACTCGGGTATTTGCTTGAAATATTAACTTCAACTCCTGGAACATCTCATATGGTCCATGACGTTCAAAACGTCTTTGAAGTCCCGATTCTAAGCCGTTAAGCATGGTGCACTAAACTATCAAGTAGTCATCATATTGAGCTAGCCAAACGTTCATAACGTCTGCATCTGCTCCTGCAATAGGTCTGTCACCTAGCGGTGCATCAAGGACATAATTTTTCTGTGCAGCAATGAGGATAATCCTCAGATCACGGATCCAATCCGCATCTTTGCTACTAACATCTTTCAACATAATTTTCTCTAGGAACATATCAAAAATAAATACATGGAAGCAACAACGCGAGCTATTGATCTACAACATAATTTGCAAAATTACTATCAGGACTATGTTCATGATAAATTTAAGTTCAATTAATCATATTACTTAAGAACTCCCACTTAGATACACATCCCTCTAATCATCTAAGTGATTACGTGATCCAAAGCAACTAAACCATGTCCGATTAACACGTGAGATGGAGTAGTATCAATGGTGAACATCACTATGTTGATCATATCTACTATATGATTCACGCTCGACCTTTCGGTCTTTGTGTTCCGAGGCCATATCTGTATATGCTAGGCTCGTCAAGTTTAACCTGAGTATTCCGCGTGTGCAACTGTTTTGCACCCGTTGTATTTGAACGTAGAGCCTATCACACCCGATTAACACGTGGTGTCTCAGCACGAAGAACTTTCGCAACGGTGCATACTCAGGGAGAACACTTTATCTTGAAATTTTAGTGAGAGATCATCTTATAATGCTACCGTCAATCAAAGCAAGATAAGATGCATAAAGGATTAACATCACATGCAATCAATATAAGTGATATGATATGGCCATCATCATCTTGTGCTTGTGATCTCCATCTCCGAAGCACCGTCATGATCACCATCGTCACCGGTGCGACACCTTGATCTCCATCGTAGTATCGTTGTCGTCTCGCCAACTAATTGCTTTTACAACTATCGCTACCGCTTAGTGATAAAGTAAAACTATTACATGGTGATTGCATCTCATACAATAAAGCGACAACCATATGGCTCCTTCCAGTTGCCGATAACTCGATTACAAAACATGATCATCTCATAGAACAAATTATATCACATCATGTCTTGACCATATCACATCACAACATGCCCTGCAAAAACAAGTTAGACGTCCTCTAATTTGTTGTTGCAAGTTTTACGTGGCTGCTACGGGCTTAGCAAGAACTGTTCTTACCTACGCATTAAAACCACAACGATATTTTGTCAAGTTGGTGCTGTTTTAACCTTCGCAAGGACCGGGCGTAGCCACACTCGGTTCAACTAAAGTGAGAGAGACAGACACCCGCCGGTCACCTTTAAGCAACGAGTGCTCGCAACGGTGAAACCAGTCTCGCGTAAGCGTACGCGTAATGTCGGTCCGGGCCGCTTCATCTCACAATACCGCTGAACCAAAGTATGACATGCTGGTAAGCAGTATGACTTATATCGCCCACAACTCACTTGTGTTCTACTCATGCATAGCATCAACACATAAAACCAGGCTCGGATGCCACTGTCAGGGAACGTAGTAATTTCAAAAAAGTTCCTACGCACACGCAAGATCATGGTGATGCATAGCAACGAGAGGGGAGAGTGTTGTCCACGTACCCTCGTAGACCGACAGTGGAAGCGTTATCACAACGCGGTTGATGTAGTCGTACGTCTTCACGATCCGACCGATCAAGTACCGAACGTATGGCACCTCCGAGTTCTACACATGTTCAGCTCGATGACATCCCTCGATCTCCGATCCAGCCGAGTGTTGAGGGAGAGTTTCGTCAGCACGACGGCGTGGTGATGATGATGATGTTCCGCAACGGTATTATCGAGGTGTAATATGGTGGAGGGGGGCACCGCACACGGCTAAAATATCGTATATCAAGTGTATATTGAGGTTCCCCCTGCCCCCGTATATAAAGGAGCAAGGGGGAGGCCGGCTGCCCTAGGCGCGACAAGGAGAGAGGGGGGAGTCCTCCTCCTAGTAGGACTAGGAATCGATGATGATGTTCCGCAACGGTATTATCGAGGTGTAATATGGTGGAGGGGGGCACCGCACACGGCTAAAATATCGTATATCAAGTGTGTATTGAGGTGCCCCCTGCCCCCGTATATAAAGGAGCAAGGGGGAGGCCGGCTGCCCTAGGCGCGCCAAGGAGAGAGGGGGGAGTCCTCCTCCTAGTAGGAGTAGGACTCCCCTTTCCTAGTCCTACTAGGAAAAGAGGGGGAGGAAGGAAAGAGAGGGAGAGGGAGAGGGAAAGGGGGCTGCGCCCCCCTCTCCTAGTCCAACTAGGACTCCTCCTGGGAGGGGGCGCACCACCTCCTGGCTGCTGCCCTCTCTCTCCCCTCAAGGCCCACTAAGGCCCAACACTTCCCCGGGGGGTTCCGGTAACCCTCCGGCACTCCGGTTTAATCCGAAACTTCTCCGGAACACTTCCGGTGTCCGAGTTGTCACATCCCTAGCCTTGCTATGCACTAGGCTAGCTAGTCATGCTTGCATCATGTCTAAATTTATTGAAAGTTGAAATGGGGATGACAGAACCCCCAGCACCCCTTGAAACCAACTAGGGTTTACTAAAATTGGTTTCAATGAACCCAAAATGCCCTTCATAAAATGTTCATCATTTCTGGATTGGGCTAAAACCCCTGGAAAAAAATGGTGCACACTTTTTCTAGGACATTCTGGAATTTTGAATTAATTCATAAGTATTTGAATTTGGACATTTAAATTCTATAAAATATTTAAACTGTCCAAATAATCTTGAAAGCATTTGAGGGCTGTTGGAAATAATTCAAAAGGTGCCCACAAATATTTTCAGGAGTTTTGGAAGTGATTTAGTATATTTACTAATTCAAAACAGAGAAATAAAATAGAAAACAGAAACAATTAAGTAAGAGAGAAAGAGAAGGCCACCGGGCCCCTCACCTGGACTTACCTGGCCCCCACCACGGCCCAGGAGCTGGGCCAGCCCACCAGAGCCGCCACCGTCTCCCACCTCGCGCCAGAAGGACGCCAGAGGGACGCCGGGCGTGTGGTCGCCGCGCGCGAGGCCACCTCCTGCTTCCGCCGCTTCTGGACGCCTCCACGAGTGCCACGCCACCTCCCCGACCCCCTCTCACTTCTCCCTCGCTCTCTGGTTCCTCCCTCTCCCCCCCAGTGCTCGCACCGCAGGCACCCGAGCGAGCCCGTCGCCGCCGATCGCCACCACCGCGGCCACCGCCTTCCCCTCGCCGCACCAACGTGCCCAACAGCTCCGCAATCGGGCACCACATCCCCAAGCCGAAGGAAACGAGCCGGAGGACTTTGCTTCGTCGCCAACGTCCTCGTCTTCACCGCCGGCGCCTGGAGATCGTCTCCGTCGATTCGTCGGTTTCCGTTCGTCCCCGAGGCCGCTGACCTTCTCTACCGCATCTTGTGAGCTCCTACACCTTCCCCCGTGCTCACCCCTCTGTTCCCGCTCTCTAACCGCATCCCCGCCATGGCCGAGCACTCGCTGCCGCCGCCGCGAAGCTCGCCGCTGCTAGCTGCCCCGCCCGACCAACCCAAGCATGGAGTCGTGCTCCGGGTTTCTCCAGGAACCCGTAGCGCGCCTTAGGTCGCCCGCTCGTGCACCGTGGCCCTCGCACCCATGCAAGCCGCAGCTGCGCCGCCGCGGAACTCGACGCCGTCGACGTTCCCGGCCACCCTAGCATCGCCTGAGGCCACCAACCTACGCGCCTCCTTGCTCCTGTTCCAACGCGCCCAGCCACGCGAGCTCTCATCGCCGGAGTTGGCCGGACGAGGAGCGCCGCCGCGTTATGATTAGCACCGGCGGCTAAACGCCGGTTAGGTGACGTGGCAGATTAGGTTAGCCACTAACCCCGTGGTTAGTTTAAACCAGTGACACTGACACCGGGCCCCACGACGGGTCAAAGCTGAGTCAACGCGGGGTTAAACCGGAGTTCAACACTGTCTCAATGACATGCGGGTCCCACCGTCAGGTTTGACCGTGGTTGACTGCTGACGTCGCTATGACACACTGCTGACGTCATAAATACATTTGCTGGGATTTTCTTATTTAGAAGTAAATCTGAAAATTCCAGAAAATGTTTAAAACTTCAAAAATCCATAGAAATTAATCTATAACTCCAAATGAAATGATTTATATATGAAAAATTATCAGAAAAATCCAAAGAATCTATTTATGGCATCCTCATGCATGTTTGAACAACTTACAGCCACTGTAAATGACAATTTGAATAAATGGCATTTGAAATGTCTTATATGGAGTTTGAATTTGAACCTAAGGTTCAAACCAACTCCATTTAATATGTTGCTAATTGCATTAGCTCAAAACACATTCATATTGCCATGTCATAGCATGCATCATATTGTGCATTGCATTGATCGTGTTTCTTCTCTGTTTGCCGGTGTTGTCCCCTCTCAGTAGACGTTGCTTCGACGATGCGATCGATGACACCGATGAAGAGTTATGCTATCTTCGGAAGTGTCAGGCAAGCAAAAACCCCTTGCTCATTCCGATACAATCCCACTCTCTCGCTCCTGCTCTCTTTACTGCATTAGGACAACAACGATTCAACTGTTACTTGTTGCGGTAGTTGAACCCCTTATCCTCTGCATGACCTGTCATTGCCACAGTAAATAGATGAAACCCACTAGCATGAGTAGGAATTGTTTGAGCCCTGATGTGCCTACTCATTCATGCTTGTTTGTCATGCCTGCTACTGCTTAGAGTTGATTCGGGTCTGATTCATCGGGGATGAGTTGGAATGGTGATGAACATGTCCTACTGTGTGTGAGCTAAGTGTGTGAACACGATTTGGTAAAGGTAGCGGTGAGAGGCCATGTAGGAGTACATGGTGGGTTGTCTCATTGTAGCCGTCCTCAGGAACTGAGTTCTGTGTTTGTGATCCATGATACAGTTACTACCACGCATTGGGCCCGAAACCAATGGACCCTCTCGGCTTCTTAATCACCCTTGTCCTCTGTCCAGGAGTTGCAAGTAGTTTCTGGTGTTTGTAGTATGCTGGAGGCTGTGGGCAGCGCTGACCGGAGGGGTGGGCGGTGATGCGGTAGGCACGTGGCACGGTGTACCGGGCGCCCGTTTGGTGTCTCGGGAACCCTGCACACATCGTTCGGGGCCGTATGTGGAAACCTCGGCCGGACTCCCTGCGGATGGAACCTGAATAGGCGATAAACCTGGACTAGAGACTTGAGTGTCTAGGTAGGCTGTGGCTGACACCCTCGCTGGGCTTCCGCTTGAAGGTTGCCGAGTACATGTCGTGTAAGCGGCGGTAAGTGGCGAGAGCGTGTGTGTCGAAGTACACCCCTGCAGGGTTAACATCATCTATTCGAATAGCCGTGTCCGCGGAAATGGACTTCTGGGTTGCCTATAACAGTTCATAGACAAGTGAAAGTGGATACTCTAAAATGCGCAAGATAAGCGTGAGTGCTATGGATGGCGTTCTCGTAGGGAGACGGGGGCGAATCCATAGTGGTGTATTGATATGGTGAATATGTGGACTCGTGTGCGCCACCTCAAAAGAGTTACTTGCAGTCGTAGTTAGGATAGCCACCGAGTCAAAGCTGGCTTGCTGTAGTTAAACTCCACCACCCCCTTTGTTGATACCGATGCATATGTAGCTAGTTCTGATGTAAGTCTTGCTGGGTACATTTGTACTCACGTTTGCTTATTTTATGTTTTGCAGAGAGACGTCAGTCTCGCTAGTAGTTCCGTGTGGACTTCGACGTTTAGCTTGATACCTCATCTACGATCTTGTGCCCTCGGCAGGATCTAGTAAATAGTCAGGCTTCTCAGCCTTTTTCATTTGTAGATGTCTGTACTGAGACATGTTGAGCTTCCGCATGTGCTTTGACTTGTATGCTCTGAATGTTGGGTCATGAGACCCATGTTTGTAATATCTGGCTCTTCGGAGCCTAATGAATAAATACTCTGAGTCGTAGAGTCTTGTTGTGATGCCATGTTGTATTTGCACATATCAAGCATATTGTGTGTATGATTGAAATGCTTGGTATGTGTGGGATCCGACAATCTAGTTGTCTATCCTTAGCAGCCTCTCTTATGGGGAAATGTAGTCTAGTGCCTCCTTGAGCCATAGTAGTCCGCTACAGCCCGGTTCACCGGAGTCCTGCTAGCCCAGCACTACTGCTCCAGAACACTTGACTGGCCGGCATGTGATTCACTTCGTTCCTGTGTCTGTCCCTTCGGGGAAATGTCACGCGGTGACATCCGGAGTCCTGCCTAGCCTGCTACAGCCCGGGTTCCCGGAGTCCTGTTAGCCCAGTGCTACAGCCCGGATTCGCACGCTGCTGACCGACATGTTCGATGTTGATTCATGTATGCCTGTCCCCATACGTTAGTGCCGCTTTGGATTCACGACTAGCCATGTCGGTCCAGGTTCTCTGTCATATGGATGCTAGCGATATTGTCATATACGCGAGCCAAAAGGCGCAAACGGTCCCGGGCCATGGTAAGGCGACACCCGTGGGAGTACCGTGTGTGAGGCCGCAAAGTGATATGAGGTGTTACAGGCTAGATCGGTGTGACTTGGAATCGGGGTCCCGACAGCGTTGGTATCAGAGCCAGGCTGCCTGTAGGATTACCAAGCCAAACTGGTCGAAGTTGTGTCTAGAAATGCTTTAGTTATATAAGGGAATTGATTGTGGAAGGGAACGTAAGGCTCTTTTACTCCTTTACCTTATGCCCTTCTGATCTGAGTCACCCTCTTCTCTTCTACGGGGATTAAGAACTAGGCCTTCTCATCTATCTATCAGGATGACGTGTTACTAATCCGTAGACTCATAGGATTGATGGATTTAAGCCTCAGTTCAGTTCCTACTACTTCCGTATGTTGACCATTGATCCCGGAAGTTTATATTGTGATGTTGAGTGGTTATGCCACCATTTTGTAGGATGTCTCAAATCCCTTGAGCATTTACAGCCGTTATGCTGTCCGAGTCATCCCAGGCTTCTAAATAATCTGATGCATTTGCAAATCCCTTCTTTCCGTTCTCGATGTTCCTTTGGGCCAGATTAACCACACTAATCGTTGAGTTGAGGTACTCTGTTGCCTTGACAGATATGTTGGAGTTATTATTATGACCCTAGGTGTCTTAGAGGACCACTTAGTAATCTAGCAATGTTTGCATCCCCAGTGTGATGATTCTGGCCATTATTCTCGAAAGCATCCTGTGATGCCATTTAGTTAGTAGGTATTCTATTCCTGGGTTCTTGAACCCAAGATTCACTTTACTTAACTCGTGTAGCTAGTGTTTGCTCGTTCCTTTAGGTTATTAGTAACCTTGCATTTGCCCTCGAGGTCCGTGGTATATCGATCTTCCAAATACCATGAACCATTCTTGGCAGGAGTTCTTTTGAACCAAAAGATCACAACCAGGGCGCTCTTGAGGAGTACTCCATTCATATTGTGACTCTGCCAGTCCTTCCTCCTCTGCATGGATTATCTGGAAGAAATATGTGGAACTTGTTGACATACTAAATCTATTCATCCGCAACTCAGAAAACCATATATCCCTTTGAGTTGTCTCTCTTTAGTTGTATTCTGACCTCTGTCTATGAATTGATAGTCAGGACTAGTTGTACATCCGTGTTATCGATGCGTACCATCCTTGTAGTCCGTCAAGTCGTTCTATTTCAGAATGACTAGGAGAAACAAACTCCAGGACCTCGTCCATATCTAGGATTGGGTCAAAGCAATTGTATTCCGCAGACCAAAATGCCAATCCAGCTTTTGCTCTGCTCTACCTCGGAGTGTTACCATCTTTATGCCAAGAGTGTCATGAGAATTGCACCATCTCTTATGAATTCTTGACGCAGTGATACTTCTCGCCATCATTATTCATTCCTCGGTCCCGTGTTGTCACAACCGGAATACCGACAGGTGAACTATGATGTGTGAAATCTATACTCCTAGCAACTTCGTTGCTTGGTAGTTAAAGGACAATAATATCATCCTTAGCGTGTTGGTTATTGAATCACCATCCTGAGGTTGATCGTGCTACCCAGTCCTTATTCCCGGTGCACTTTTCGATCAATGAGTTAGGATAGTGTCAGTCCTTGCTTATTCGGTCATATCGTCTTGCCCTGAAAAGCAAGATTGTTCTCGAGCTTAGCAACGTATCGGTGGTATGTGATTTTCCGAATATCTTCTCGGAAGTATCACCAGGTTGTCACCTGACCGCTATGTTGAATTCGTGATCAAGTTGGTTTTCTTATAAACCACCCCGTCTCCAAGAATCCGTGTTGGATACCCCTGAGCTAGTTGGTCAAGCTAAACAACAACTTGGAGAGTTGGAAGATAAAGCTTGCCTGGCTTAGTTCTTTCCAAAGGATATCTCTTTTGTGTGTGTTTGTCGTAGAAAGATAATTTCTTCATCGATTGGTTCTCGTGATCAATTAATGGACCTATCATCTTAACCAAACTTTGATTTGAGTATGGGCTATTATCAAATCAAATCAGAACCAACGATGTTCGTGATGTTGTCTTACTCGTGGTTGATCTCTCGAGCATACACCATTACATCTTTTGGTCTGACCAATGCTATCACCGTGTTCACATGATGGTGGAAGTCCAGTGATATGGGAATTCTGATGAGTTGCTATTGAGCCCATCAACAGCATCTTGTCTCCTCCTTAATTCATGTTGAACATCAAGCTAATGTTGGAAACTTTTGTAAGCATTATCTTCATGTTCCGTTTATGAAATATATGTTTGGTGTAAGAAGTGACTTTCTCCAAGTTCACGTGCATTAGGTGCAAGCTGCTGCAGTGAATTTGAGAAAGTTAGTTTTGCTTCCTCTGGAATCGTCCCAAGTCAGTCATGCATGTGCAAAGTATACCATGGTTTGGTAGATTAATTACCTCCACTCCACATGTATTCCCTAGCACCTCAAGCCACTAACTGATTTGTTCAAGGAGAAGAAGTTCCTTCATAAGAGCTAATCATATGACTTATGCAAGGACTTCGTTATCCGCGATGATGGTTCCCCACCTGAACTCGGTAGTGTTTTATTATAAGACTACCACGTGGTCATGCTTGTCTTGGATAGCGTGTTCACAGGTTTGTAGCAGAACCAGCTCGTGTTTTGGAGCTTGCTATCGTAGTTCATCTACCGAGAATCTCGCAACGTCATCTCGTCGATTCGTGTTGCAAACCTTCATTTTCTCCTAGACTCGATGAGTCTGGAATATCCTGTTACCAACTAGATCTGAATCTCAGGCAGATATGACGGTTGGAACTCTTCCAAGATTATGATGTAGGTCCCGACAAGGTTGATGTTCTGGCCGACACACCTAGCCGGAAGATCTATCATTGTAGTATCTTGATTGAGCTATTTAACGATCTTCCCCATGAGGATTTAGTGCAACTTATTATAGAAGTTGTTCCTTATGGATCCTTTGTGCCTCCGAAGTCAGACCTTTACTTGATGGCCATGATGATGCTTTTAAGCATGATCGTGGTACCTAGAACGTCAAGGAGAACATTAGAAGCGGAGTGCTAAATGTCTCTCGGTCGATCATCCAGATTTTGCTCCCTTGGCTTCGCTAAGGTGAAATCTGAGAAAGTGTTGTCCTCCTTTGCACCTGCATCCTCCATCACCGTTCATCATGGTAGTATGTTGTGTTGCCAGGATCCTCGGCACGGATGTTGGTAAAACCTTGATGAATATGGAAATGCTCAAGTTCTGGAGAGCATACTCAGACACTAGGTTATATCCCCGGTATCAACGGGAATGTGCCTTCCGCTTGCCGAGTTGCTCCATAACCATAGTTTCCTTTCCGATCCGAGTATGCCATTTCTCTGAACTCCTTCAAATGATCGTTTGCGATTTTCCTTGGGCTGGTATAAAGAGTTTCAATGATCTATGTATCAAAAGTAATTCTTTTTGCCACTTAAGGGAATATTTCTACGAGTCACCTTTCCTAAGGTGCCCCGTTATGGAGTCATGGAAATTAACTCCTCGCTGCTTTGGAACCCATGCACCATATTATCTAAGCGTGGGATTGTTGCCCACCAACTCAAACCTCATCGTTTGTTCTTCCATCCCTCTCGATGTGTTTTGTGTCTCAACTCGAGATGTGTCAACATCTCATTCCGCGAGTTGATCTTGTATAGCCCGATCTTCGAGAAGATCAATCCTGTAGAGTTTCCCTCTCTTCCGTCATCATAGTTGGATGAAGCTCTCGAAAGAAAGATGCCAAGATCAGGATGATGCAATGAGTCAACATCTTCGAGAAGAACAATTGGATCGTGAAGACTATGTTACTTTGCGTTCCCCTTTCATCTTACCCTACGCTTAAATCTCGGGACGAGATTTTTGTTTAGTGGGGGTGAGTTGTCACATCCCTAGCCTTGCTATGCACTAGGCTAGCTAGTCATGCTTGCATCATGTCTAAATTTATTGAAAGTTGAAATGGGGATGACAGAACCCCCAGCACCCCCTGAAACCAACTAGGGTTTACTAAAATTGGTTTCAATGAACCCAAAATGCCCTTCATAAAATGTTCATCATTTCTGGATTGGGCTAAAACCCCTGGAAAAAAATGGTGCACACTTTTTCTAGGACATTCTGGAATTTTGAATTAATTCATAAGTATTTGAATTTGGACATTTAAATTCTATAAAATATTTAAACTGTCCAAATAATCTTGAAAGCATTTGAGGGCTGTTGGAAATAATTCAAAAGGTGCCCACAAATATTTTCAGGAGTTTTGGAAGTGATTTAGTATTTTTACTAATTCAAAACAGAGAAATAAAATAGAAAACAGAAACAATTAAGTAAGAGAGAAAGAGAAGGCCACCGGGCCCCTCACCTGGACTTACCTGGCCCCCACCACGGCCCAGGAGCTGGGCCAGCCCACCAGAGCCGCCACCGTCTCCCACCTCGCGCCAGAAGGACGCCAGAGGGACGCCGGGCGTGTGGTCGCCGCACGCGAGGCCACCTCCTGCTTCCGCCGCTTCTGGACGCCTCCACGAGTGCCACGCCACCTCCCCGATCCCCTCTCACTTCTCCCTCGCTCTCTGGTTCCTCCCTCTCCCCCCAGCGCTCGCGCCGCAGCCACCCGAGCGAGCCCGTCGCCGCCGATCGCCAGCACCGCGGCCACCGCCTTCCCCTCGCCGCACCAACGTGCCCAGCAGCTCCGCAATCGGGCACCACATCCCCAAGCCGAAGGAAACGAGCCGGAGGACTTTGCTTCGTCGCCAACGTCCTCGTCTTCACCGCCGGCGCCCGGAGATCGTCTCCGTCGATTCGTCGGTTTCCGTCCGTCCCCGAGGCCGCTGACCTTCTCTACCGCATCTTGTGAGCTCCTACACCTTCCCCCGTGCTCACCCCCTCTGTTCCCGCTCTCTAACCGCATCCCCGCCATGGCCGAGCACTCGCTGCCGCCGCCGCGAAGCTCGCCGCTGCTAGCTGCCCCGCCCGACCAACCCAAGCATGGAGTCGTGCTCCGGGTTTCTCCAGGAACCCGTAGCGCGCCTTAGGTCGCCCGCTCGTGCACCGTGGCCCTCGCACCCGTGCAAGCCGCAGCTGCGCCGCCGCGGAACTCGACGCCGTCGACGTTCCCGGCCACCCTAGCATCGCCTGAGGCCACCAACCTACGCGCCTCCTTGCTCCGGTTCCAACGCACCCAGCCACGCGAGCTCTCATCGCCGGAGTTGGCCGGACGAGGAGCGCCGCCGCGTTCTGATTAGCACCGGCGGCTACACGCCGGTTAGGTGACGTGGCAGATTAGGTTAGCCACTAACCCCGTGGTTAGTTTAAACCAGTGACACTGACACCGGGCCCCACGACGGGTCAAAGCTGAGTCAACGCGGGGTTAAACCGGAGTTCAACACTGTCTCAATGACATGCGGGTCCCACCGTCAGGTTTGACCGTGGTTGACTGCTGACGTCGCTATGACACACTGCTGACGTCATAAATACATTTGCTGGGATTTTCTTATTTAGAAGTAAATCTGAAAATTCCAGAAAATGTTTAAAACTTCAAAAATCCATAGAAATTAATCTATAACTCCAAATGAAATGATTTATATATGAAAAATTATCAGAAAAATCCAAAGAATCTGTTTATGGCATCCTCATGCATGTTTGAACAACTTACAGCCACTGTATATGACAATTTGAATAAATGGCATTTGAAATGTCTTATATGGAGTTTGAATTTGAACCTAAGGTTCAAACCAACTCCATTTAATATGTTGCTAATTGCATTAGCTCAAAACACATTCATATTGCCATGTCATAGCATGCATCATATTGTGCATTGCATTGATCGCGTTTCTTCTCTGTTTGCCGGTGTTGTCCCCTCTCAGTAGACGTTGCTTCGACGATGCGATCGATGACACCGATGAAGAGTTATGCTATCTTCGGAAGTGTCCGGCAAGCAAAACCCCCTTGCTCATTCCGATACAATCCCACTCTCTCGCTCCTGCTCTCTTTACTGCATTAGGACAACAACGATTCAACTGTTACTTGTTGCGGTAGTTGAACCCCTTATCCTCTGCATGACCTGTCATTGCCACAGTAAATAGATGAAACCCACTAGCATGAGTAGGAGTTGTTTGAGCCCTGATGTGCCTACTCATTCATGCTTGTTTGTCATGCCTGCTACTGCTTAGAGTTGATTCGGGTCTGATTCATCGGGGATGAGTTGGAATGGTGATGAACATGTCCTACTGTGTGTGAGCTAAGTGTGTGAACACGATTTGGTAAAGGTAGCGGTGAGAGGCCATGTAGGAGTACATGGTGGGTTGTCTCATTGTAGCCGTCCTCAGGAACTGAGTTCTGTGTTTGTGATCCATGATACAGTTACTACCACGCATTGGGCCCGAAACCAATGGACCCTCTCGGCTTCTTAATCACCCTTGTCCTCTGTCCAGGAGTTGCAAGTAGTTTCTGGTGTTTGTAGTATGCTGGAGGCTGTGGGCAGCGCTGACCGGAGGGGTGGGCTGTGATGCGGTAGGCACGTGGCACGGTGTACCGGGCGCCCGTTTGGTGTCTCGGGAACCCTGCACACATCGTTCGGGGCCGTATGTGGAAACCTCGGCCGGACTCCCTGCGGATGGAACCTGAATAGGCGATAAACCTGGACTAGAGACTTGAGTGTCTAGGTAGGCTGTGGCCGACACCCTCGCTGGGCTTCCGCTTGAAGGTTGCCGAGTACATGTCGTGTAAGCGGCGGTAAGTGGCGAGAGCGTGTGTGTCGAAGTACACCCCTGCAGGGTTAACATCATCTATTCGAATAGCCGTGTCCGCGGAAATGGACTTCTGGGTTGCCTATAACAGTTCATAGACAAGTGAAAGTGGATACTCTAAAATGCGCAAGATAAGCGTGAGTGCTATGGATGGCGTTCTCGTAGGGAGACGGGGGCGAATCCATAGTGGTGTATTGATATGGTGAATATGTGGACTCGTGTGCGCCACCTCAAAAGAGTTACTTGCAGTCGTAGTTAGGATAGCCACCGAGTCAAAGCTGGCTTGCTGCAGTTAAACTCCACCACCCCCTTTGTTGATACCGATGCATATGTAGCTAGTTCTGATGTAAGTCTTGCTGGGTACATTTGTACTCACGTTTGCTTATTTTATGTTTTGCAGAGAGACGTCAGTCTCGCTAGTAGTTCCGTGTGGACTTCGACGTTTAGCTTGATACCTCAGCTACGATCTTGTGCCCTCGGCAGGATCTAGTAAATAGTCAGGCTTCTCAGCCTTTTTCATTTGTAGATGTCTGTACTGAGACATGTTGAGCTTCCGCATGTGCTTTGACTTGTATGCTCTGAATGTTGGGTCATGAGACCCATGTTTGTAATATCTGGCTCTTCGGAGCCTAATGAATAAATACTCTGAGTCGTAGAGTCTTGTTGTGATGCCATGTTGTATTTGCACATATCAAGCATATTGTGTGTATGATTGAAATGCTTGGTATGTGTGGGATCCGACAATCTAGTTGTCTATCCTTAGCAGCCTCTCTTATGGGGAAATGTAGTCTAGTGCCTCCTTGAGCCATAGTAGTCCGCTACAGCCCGGTTCACCGGAGTCCTGCTAGCCCAGCACTACTGCTCCGGAACACTTGACTGGCCGGCATGTGATTCACTTCGTTCCTGTGTCTGTCCCTTCGGGGAAATGTCACGCGGTGACATCCGGAGTCCTGCCTAGCCTGCTACAGCCCGGGTTCCCGGAGTCCTGTTAGCCCAGTGCTACAGCCCGGATTCGCACGCTGCTGACCGACATGTTCGATGTTGATTCATGTATGCCTGTCCCCATACGTTAGTGCCGCTTTGGATTCACGACTAGCCATGTCGGCCCGGGTTCTCTGTCATATGGATGCTAGCGACATTGTCATATACGCGAGCCAAAAGGCGCAAACGGTCCCGGGCCATGGTAAGGCGACACCCGTGGGAGTACCGTGCGTGAGGCCGCAAAGTGATATGAGGTGTTACAGGCTAGATCGGTGTGACTTGGAATCAGGGTCCCGACACGAATATAGTCATCCAATATATCAATCTTTATGTCTCGACCATTTCGAGACTCCTCGTCCTATCCGTGATCACATCCGGGACTCCGAACAACCTTCGGTACATCAAAACATATAAACTCATAATATAACTGTCATCGTAACTTTAAGCGTGCGGACCCTTCGGGTTCAAGAACTATGTAGACATGACCGAGACACCTCTCCGGTCAATAACCAATAGCGGGACTTGGATGCCCATATTGGCTCCCACATATTCAACAAAGATCTTTATTGGTCAGACCGCATAACAACATACGTTGTTCCCTTTGTCATCGGTATGTTACTTGCTCGAGATTCGATCGTCGGTATCTCGATACCTAGTTCAATCTCGTTACCGGCAAGTCTCTTTACTCGTTCCGTAATACATCATCCCGCAACTAACTCATTAGTTACAATGCTTGCAAGGCTTATAGTGATGTGTATTACCGAGTGGGCCCAGAGATACCTCTTCGACAATCGGAGTGACAAATCCTAATCTCGAAATACGCCAACCCAACAAGTACCTTTGGAGACACCTGTAGAGCACCTTTATAATCACCCATTTACGTTGTGACGTTTGGTAGCACACAAAGTGTTCCTCCGGTAAACGGGAGTTGCATAATCTCATAGTCATAGGAACACGTATAAGTCATGAAGAAAGCAATAGGAACATACTAAACGATCGGGTGCTAAGCTAACGGAATGGGTCAAGTCAATCACGTCATTCTCCTAATGAGGTGATCCCGTTAATCAAATGACAACTCATGTCTACGGCTAGGAAACATAACCATCTTTGATTAACGAGCTAGTCAAGTAGAGGCATACTAGTGACACTCTGTCTGTCTATGTATTCACACATGTATTATGTTTCCGGTTAATACAATTCTAGCATGAATAATAAACATTTATCATGATATAAGGAAATATATAATACTTTATTATTGCCTCTAGGGCATATTTCCTTCAATATGCACGATAGAACACAAAGAGTTGTGGGCGGTGATCGTCATACTGCTTACCACCAATGTCTTATTTTGATTTGGCGGTATTGTTGGATGAAGCGTCCCGGACCAACCTTACATGACCACGTTCATGAGACCGGTTCCACCGACAGACATGCAACTAGTTTTGCATAAAGGTGGCTGGCGGGTGTCTGTTTCTCCAACTTTAGTTGAATCGAATTTGACTACGGCCAGTCCTTGTTGAAGGTTAAAACAGCACACTTGATAAATCACCGTTGTGGTTTTGATGCGTAGGTAAGAACAGTTCTTACTAGAAGCCCGTAGCAGCCACGTAAAACTTGCAACAACAAAGTAGAGGACGTCTAACTTGTTTTTGCAGGGCATGTTGTGATGTGATATGGTCAAGACATGATGTGATATACTTTATTGTATGAGATGATCATGTTTTGTAAAAGTTATCGGCAACTGGCAGGAGCCTTATGGTTGTCGCTATATTATATGAAATGCAAACATCGTGTAATTGCTTTACTTTATCACTATGCGTTAGTGATAATTGTAGAAGCAATAGTTGGCGACACGACCACGACGCTACGATGGAGATCAAGGTGTTAAGCCGGTGACGATGGAGATCATGACGGTGCTTTGGAGATGGAGATCAAAGGCACAAGATGATGATGGCCATATCATGTCACATATTTTGATTGCATGTGATGTTTATCTTTTATGCATCTTATTTTTCTTAGTACGGCGGTAGCATTATAAGATGATCCGTTACTAAAATTTCAAGGTATAAGTGTTCTCCCTGAGTATGCACCGTTGCAACAGTTCGTCGTGCTGAGACACCACGTGATGATCGGGTGTGATAAGCTCTACGTTCACATACAACGGGTGCAAGAAAGTTTTGCACATGCAGAATACTCAGGTTAAACTTGATGAGCCTAGCATGTAAAGACATGGCCTCGGAACACTGGAGATCGAAAGGTCGAACGTGAATCATATAGTAGATATGCTCCACATAGAGATGTTCACCATTGAAGAGTACTCCATCTCACATGATGATCGGACATGCTGGTTTAGTTGATTTGGATCACGTAATCGTTTAGATGGCTCGAGGGATGTCTATCTAAGTGAGAGTTCTTAAGTAATTTGATTAATTGAACTTCATTTATCATGAACTTAGTCCTGATAGTATTTGCATATCTATGTTGTAGATCAATAGCTCGCATTGTAGCTCCCTTATGTTTTTGAGATGTTCCTAGAGAAAATTAAGTTGAAAGATGATAATAGCAATGATGCGGACTGGGTCCGTGATTTGAGGATTATCCTCGTTGCTACACAGAAGAATTATGTCCATAATGCACTGCTAGGTGACAGACCTATTGCAGGAGCAGATGCAGATGTTATGAATGTTTGACAAGCTCGGTATGATGACTACTTGATAGTTTAGTGCACCATGCTTTACGGCTTAGAACCGGGACTTCAAAAATGTTTTGAACACCATGAAGCATATAAGATGTTCCAAGAGTTGAAATTGGTATTTCATACTCATACCCGTGTCGAGAGGTATGAGACCTCTGACAAATACTTTGCCTACAAGATGGAGGAGAATAGCTCAGCTAGTGAGCATGTGCTCACAATGTCTGGGTACTACAATCACTTGAATCAAGTGTGAGTTAATATTACAGATCAGATAGTGATTGATAGAGTTCTCTAGTCACTATCACCAAGTTACTAGAACTTCGTGATGAACTATAATATGCAAGGGATGACGAAAATGATTCCCAAGCTCTTCGCGATTGTCGTGGAAGTGTCACGGCAGATGTCCTCATAGAAGGACTTAGTTGTGAAGCCATTGCGACGAGGTTAGCTTAAAGGGGTTAAACAGGACAAAGGACACGAGGAGTTTATACTGGTTCGGCCCCTTGCGGTGAAGGTAAAGGCCTAATCCAGTTTGAGGTGGTATTTCTAGGGTTTCGATGACCAGGGAGCGAATACGCTTTGCCTGACCCTCGATTTGTTGTTTCTTGCCCTAAGCTGCTACCGGGTCGTCCCCTTATATACACGGGTTGACGTCGTGCGGCCTACAGAGTCCCGGCCGGCTCATACAACGTGTCCGGCTCCGTGACTTATCTTACATGCCTTATAATACAAGTTTACATATACATGGCGGTTTATACTCATGTGCCTTAAGCCGCCTTCGGGTTGGGCCCTCTAACAAGACTGTCTATGAACCGCCATCTCTTATATACTCTTGGGCTTCATTGAGATGAACCGCCATAGGGATGACCCGGCCCCTCCTGGGCGGGTCATATCTGATTGTCATATCCCCAACATTAGGCCCCAGGTTGATTTGTTGTTCATGTCAATCTTCAACACTTAGAAAAATCCTTCCTCATCTTTACTGTGAAACATTGTAACCCGCCATGACGTCATCTCCAGAAATTGTGGTAACCCGCCGTGACGTCACCTGTGATTAATACTACACAGAATCCAAATCTTAATAAATCTTTTTCTTTACTGACCCTCCGAAAATCGAGGCGCCCGCGCCGTCACATATCCATTTCTTTATTTCCTCGATTCCCGCGCCTACCGTTTGTCCTTCCAGGCCTATAAATAAGACCACGGATTCACCTCTCATTCTCCCCATTTTCCTTCTCGCCTTCTTCTTCCTCCTCGCGACGCACCAGTCCGTACAAGCTCCGTCGCCGTCGACCTTCGTCCCCTTCGTCAACTTTGGCCGCTACATCACCCTGAACGGACCAGAAAACGTCGCGGCACTCCTCCGCTGTCAGGTAGCACCAGTAAGTCCTCCCCTTTCCTCTTCATAGATCTGTCTTTTTAGGGTTTCTCTGTTCGTCGGTGTTCATCACTGTTTCTTCCCTTTCCTCATCCTAGATCGCATAGCTTTGATCTAAAAATAACATAGATCTCACGCGGTGACAGTTTTAGCAACCGTTTTTATATTAGAGCATATCCTCATTGCAGCAGATCTCATCTGGGCACCCCCATTTTTCTGCCGCCGCCACCTTAGGTTTAGAATTTATTTCCATTTTCTGAATAGCTGCAGATCTGATCTTATAGCCTCAATCTGCGAAACCTGTTTGTCCCAACACTTAGTAAAATTTTGCTTTTGTCAGATCTTGAACATCCATGCTGGTCATGGCGGCTTACCTCACCGGCTTATACTTACTCATATATCATTAGTCCTCACTTAAGCCGCCATGCTGAATATATGATGTAACTGTTTAACTTGTGTCTTCACCAACTGACTTAAACCGGCAAAATTTTCCTTTCTATTAGGCTTTCTCTTTTCACCATGCCGCTAAAAACAGTCTACACATGCAATTGGGTCCCCTCCATCGTCACCAAGGGTACATTTAAGGATTTTTCAAAGTCGGGTATCTGCCCACCAAGAGCGTGATGCATTACCATGATCTTGACCCGGGCGAAGAAAAACCTCAGCCGAAGGATGGCGAAGTCATCGTTTTTACTGACCACATGAACCGGGGCTTCTCGCCACCCGACTCTAAATTCTTCCGGGATGTTCTGCACTTTTTCCAGCTCCATCCTCAAGACATCGGACCCAATTCCATGTCAAATATCTGCAACTTTCAAGTCTTCTGTGAAGTATACCTTCAAGAGGAGCCCAGCGTCGATCTCTTTAGAGAATACTTTTATTTGAATCGCCAGACTGAGTTCACGAACGGGCCCAGCTTGGAACTTGGTGGGATCTTGATTCAACGCAGAAGAGATTCTATCTTCCCTTATGCTTGCTTCCCAAGTCACCCCAAGGATTGGAGCCAGACGTGGTTTTATTGCAAAGACACTTCTCCGGCTGACGAGAATCCACTGTTGGGTTACCATGTCGAGTGCTTGGACCCAAAGCACAATCTTCCTGAAAAACTTACTGCTACTGAACGGAAAAGAATTACTCGTACTATTGTGAAGGTTAAAGCTCTGCTAGAAAACAGGCTAACTGGCGTTGATTTAGTCAGGTGTTGGATTTCTTGGCGGATCATACCCTTGAGCCGCCGCACCGGCTTAATGTGCACTTACACTGGTGGTGTAAAGGATTCACCGCGTCATAGCTCTGCACCATTAACTGATGAAGTAGTAAATGAATTGGTTAAGTCTCTTTTGAATGAAGATCCGGAAGATTGTGTTAAAGTGGGTCTGGCCCCTTTCTGCAAGCTTAACCCGCCACCAGATGTGAGTCTCTGAATTTACTTATCTTGACCTCATCATTCAAATACCTTATTAACTCAACTCTTAATAACCTTTGCAGGCTAAGTCTGATTTTTGGAAAACGGAGTATGATCATGAAGCTGCTAAGAAGGCCAGGGCTGCCAAGAAAGCCGCCAAGAAGACCACCAAGAGGAAAAAGAAACCCAGCGCCTCTGAACTGCTAAATCTGGATGACACCTCTGAGTCGGAGGTAGCTCTTGACTCTCTTGGATTATTTTTCAATCATCTTATTGACACTGACTATTATCAGGCTGACACGGGAGCCAGCCAAGCAGCTGAAGAAGAGGTAACTATTATTTCCTCCGGCTCAGAACCTTTGCCAAGACAGAAACTTCGACAAGTAACCCAGAAAGTAAGGTTTTCACACCCCTTGGCTTATTTAGATCCTCACTTTCTTTTGAAGCAATAGCAACATGAGAATCAGCATCAAACCCGGACAAGCGGCGGTGAAGAGTTGTCCTCCGGCTTGCCAAACACTCCTTCCCCTCGAAAACGATGAAACGAGGTTCTTTTTAACTTACTCCTTTGACCCGCTGGCGAGTCTTTATTTGCCTATCACTTAACTCTGTTGATGATCATTGACCAGGAACTTGCCCGTTTGTGGCACCCCGATCCGCATGGAGCAGGGGGCCTTCGCACGTCAGCCCAGGATAACACCTGACGCACGACAGGTCCATAATACAGCATTCCAGGTACAATAATATTCATCAAATACATGTATATGAGATTACATCCTTGATGAATACAACCATCTGGCATAGCCCTACAGCTATTTGAATGGCAGCGGAAGTCTATTAAAAAGGCGGCGGAAGTCTTGGTTTGGCAGCGTAACAACTCTGGCTGGGCTCCACAACACACAGGACTGGCAAGGTTACGGCCTAGCACGACGGATCAAGCGAGCAATACGGGTATGACCTACAAAACTGGCATGACACGCCAGGTCAGAACATTGAATGTACTTGCAAGACAACCAAATACATAGCATCCAAACAAGCTGCAGACAAAGCAAGAACCGAGCGCATGCAACACCCTATCTCATATCAATTACTAAACATGGCATGATAAAAATCAACTAAGCATGAACAAAATCATAACATCTACTAACATGGCAATGACATGGCATATCAGAACATGATTATAACATTGTAATAGCAAAACATAGAATTTTATCTCAATCATGGCATAACTTAACATGTCAATCAAAGCATAGCATGGCATCAAGAAACTATGCTGAAAATAAACTACCAATAATATCCAATGCAGACATAGCATGTTAACATTATGCAATCATCTTCTGTTCTATCATGGTTCTTTAAATGCAAATAATGATATATTATTCCAAACTTGTGCACCGAGTCCCTCGGACTCTCTTATCAACTGTGATCATCTCTGGATCACAAACACACCAACAAAGTGGTCTTTCTCAAGAACAACTCGTGATCCTTACGGCGATCACAACCACGACCAACACTTGGTCTCCAACCGTGATCCTTACGGCGATCACAACCACGACCAATATTTGGCCCGTGATCCTTACGGCGATCACAACCACTTATCTCATCATCAAAATATCGTCGTGACTCCTCACGACTATCTCATAGTTCAAGTTACCATATTCTTGTTATCACATATTTGTTTACCAACTTGATTATTTTGGTTTGTCCTCCATTTCGACCAAGACCTGATAGTGGGACCTACTATGAACTGTTGCTATCGATAGACTTTATACACTCTGCAGAGGTAGCCCACTGTACCCACACCACGGAACCCATGGCCTCGTCATCCCATTCGGGTGGACCAACGGCATTCCGACGAAACCAACCTACTGCCATGACACTCTCCCGGCCACTCCGACCCAATCCCCAACGGGCTGGTCCTGGGTGGCCCCGTCTCTACCAAAGACACCCCGACCACCGTCGTGGTCAACTCCCACTCGGGGACTGGTACCAAAAATCTCAAAAACGAGCACACAAGGTTATGTCCGCTTACCTGATCAGGGTAAGCACGCCCTAACCTTCCCTAGTGGGAGGCACCGGCGAGAGGTCACGACAATAGCTCGCATTAAGGCCTTCCCACAAAGGCAAATGTGGCTGCACTGAAAAAGTTCGGTTTGGCGGCACTATGACTCGATCCCATCGATGACGGAGGAGGTTTGTTATTATTAAGTCATTTTATTTCCTTCTCCATCATCATGAACATATTTAACATGAGTGCAACATGCCGCATACAAATGCATGAACAAAATATTGAACTCCTGAAGTGCACAACTATAACATAAAGGACACGACAATAGTATATCAACAGTGCATTACAATCCTCATAACAATTTATAACGATGACATGCAAATAAAGTAGAGTAGTGGCATGGCATTATTAATAATAACATTCTAATTAACATGGCAAAGGTATCATGAAACACAAGCATGCAAGATAGGTATAAAGAAATAACTACCGACGAAAACGATATAAAACAACTGCAACTACACACACACACAAGGTGCAAGCAAAGTCAACATGCAAGTTCGGGGCTCATGATAAGAGGTTGGCTTGCCTGGGGGTCGACAAATACTCCGGGAAGAAGTGCGAAATGATCACGAAAAGATTTGCCGAAAACAGTTCCTTCTCGGAGGGGGATGTTTACGGGCAAGGGAAAAAAGGTCATTTTCACTGTGTGAAGATATTATGAAAATGACATCAACGGAACGGGCTCGACGAAACGAAGACGTGGGCTCTGGATTCACCTCATTCGGAGCTACGGGTAAAAAGATATGATTGTTTAACTACCAGGGACCTATCTGTAAAGAAAATCATTACAAACTGGCCCCTGGCAGAAAAACAAATCGCGTCTTTCTCAGGAATACGCTTTCCAGAGAGGAAAGCGCATTCTGGCCCGAAGAAGAGGAGGAATATGCTTTCGACGACTGAAAGCGCACTTCCCGAAATACGCTTTCGCGTACGAAAAATGGTTTCTCGGCGGGGCGCCGCCACTTATCCGACGTGGCCAGCGGGGCCACGCCCTACGGTCGCCGACAGGTGGGGCCGCGCGGGAAAGGGCCCGCCTGGCCCTGGCTTCTTCAACCTCCCGCATCGACGCGCGCCTGGCCGACAGGAGGCGCCCGCCCCGACGGCGCTTGCCGGCGCGTCCGACCACGGCAGGCGACGGGCGACCTACCCACGGGCTCAGGAGGAGGAGGCGCACCCTGGGGTAGTCTCCGTTTCTAGCGAGGATCGCGGGAGAAGAAGTAGTAGGGCCCGCGGCGAAGAGAAGCTTCGACCACCGGAGAAGATGGGGCTTGGTGGGGGAACGGGAGGGCTGAGGCCACGCGGAGGTTCGCCGGAGCCTGAGGGTTGCAGAGGTGGTGGAGGAACGGCGAGGGGAGGCTCTGGTCGCTGGAATCAGGGAAGGCTGGGACGGCGGCCATGGCTATGGGGAGGGGGCCAGAGAGGGGCTCCGGGAAGAATGAGCGCTTGGGGAGGCGTAGAAGAGTGCGGGGGAGCTGCTGATGAGCTCGGGCAAGGCGCGGACGGGCTATTTATAGCCGGGGCAGGGGCACCCGAGCCGGGCACCGCCGAGCGCGTCCGACCGCGGCTCTGCCGTGCTCAGCAGTCACGGGGAGGCACGGGAAGGCGACGAGGGGGAAGTGGACGAGCGCCAGAGAGTCACGGAGACGAGCAACGCTCGGAGACGAACGGAGGAAGAGGACACCGGGGAGGAAGAGGACGAGCTCACGGGCACGCACTGCTCGAGCGTTGGCACGGCTCGTCGGAGAAGAAAACGAAGGGGGCCAGAGGTCCAGAGGGAAGACGACGTCGAGGGGGAGCTGTTGGGCATTAATGGCGAGGCCAGAGACAGTCGGGGCAGCGCTGCCGACGACAACAGTGGCTAGACCACCGTTTTGGCTGGCTGCCCTCGTAGTCACCACTGGCATGGCGCGATCTGGTTTATTTACTGATGTAAGTTCATGTCTACCGCGTAGTCCTTCCAGCGTGGAGTATTACCATGGTAAAGAAACGGGCAGAGACAAATTGAGCTAAGTAAACCAAGCTGCACAAGTTTGATGTTGCAAACTTGGCCACACTCTAGAGATTAAACCAGAGAGGGTAAAAGGTAAATAGGTTGTCTGGGAGGCTTAGGGTAGAAAGGACTACGGTCCTGGGAGTTTTGAGGTAATTTGGACAACTATTTACCATAGTTGCTGTACAACCACCAAATCTGACCCAGAAACTGAATCATGATGAAGCACTCACTAGGAGAGATGGATTGAGCTAAATCTTGGCAAATCTTGATGATTTGGACATACAATGATGCTGCAAAAAGTTCATACCAAATTGACTCACCAAAGTGGTACTTCCTTCACAGCTATCATTTCTGTCCAAAAACTTCAGAAAAATCCTCAGGGCAATTGGCTAGATGAAATGATCCCAACTCTTGTGGAGAGAGGTTATATGGATATGAGAATCCCTGGGAATATTTTCAGCCATAATGGAGCAAGATAAAATGTACTTGCTTCACAAACAGAAAAATTGGACAGAAACCAAGAATTGCTCCTGTGCTCTCATAGTTCAACTAAATGAACTGAATTTGGGTGGAGGCTAATGATTTGAGAAATAGGAGAGGATGGCAAAGTTTCATCCCATTTTGAAACTCTATGAAGGTACTTCCTTCACAAAGTTGTATTCTGGTCAGAAACTTTGAAAAATTGCACAGGGAGCTAGGATGAATGGATTGAGCTCATATTTGGCATCCATGGGTTATTTATACATGTTAATCACCCTGCCAAATTTCAGCTCAATTGGAATTAGGAATAAAGCACTTCCTTTGAAAAATTCAGAGAAGGCAGAAACCTGCATTGGATCATGTGCCAAAATTTTGAACTGAGGAACATGATATTAGGTTGTAACTAGTGATTATATAGCAAGGGCAAGCTCCACAATTTATGTGGGAATTTTCTCTGCTATAGAAATAGTAGTTCCTTTAGAAAATGGCAGAAATGCAATATTGGCATTAAATAGGAAAAGGAAATTTTCCTTATTTAATTATGGCCAATATACTCGCCAGAGCTTGAATTAGGCATAACTATCAACTCCACCAATTCTCATGAATTTAGGAAATGGCTAGCTATGCCTTTGGATTTTATTCCTCAGAAAGGCAAGAAAAGGAATAAATCATAATTCAAAAATATTGCATGGGGCTTGGCAATATTTTTTGCATATCCAAGGTGCAGAAAGATAGGATGATCTCTGGGAACAATTGGGAGGATAAACAGATCAAAGAAAATGAGAGCTCCTTTGTATTCACAAAGGGCATATTCAAATTCCAAAATTTTGGAATTAGGGTTTGAGCTGATGCAAATGAGGTCTTGCCCACTGAAAAAGACATGAGCAAGGTTTTGAAAGGTTGCAAATGACAAAATTCTCAGAGTCATCCAGCAAACTCAGGAGAAAATTTTGAAAATGAGTGCCAGGAAGGGAATAACAGCTCAAAAATTGATAACCCAATTTTGGGGCTGTTACACCGTTCTTCCTCTGGCGACTCATCGCAAACCGAGTTGCCAGCTTTCAAAACTGCTCCTGGGTAATGGCAATTGATTTTACTCTGTAACTCTTGATACTCTTACATTTATACTGGCTTGTCATAACCCGTGTAGTGGTCAAGCAAAGCCTAACAATAAGGCGAAGGTGACCAAGCCAACTGAGGCACCTGAAGCTGCTGAGCCGGAACAGCAAGTCTCAGCTCCTGAAGCTTCTGACAAACAGCCGGAAGAACCTGCCTCTGGCCCTCCACCTGAAATTCCTGACCTCTCCCGTGACCACACGGATATCAATCCTGCGCCCACCGAGTCATCCAACCCACTTAAGCCGCCAGAAGAACATGAAGAAGACGTTATGATTACTGGCACCAGCTTCCAAGAACCGGGACGTCCAACTGTCTTGGCCAAGCACTCTGCGAAGGATGAGTTCATTGAGAGGCGGAAATTAAAATTTGATATTGCTGATTACTCTCAACTGAACGTCAATGAAGTTTTCTCTGGTTATCTTAACCAAGTTCATTCCATCCGTGACCTTGAGATTGACATGGTCAAACAAATGCACCAAAAGTATGAGGTATGACTTCCAGCTTTGAGTAATTTATGTATATCCTGCCAGCCCCCAAGTATACTGGTTATGATAAGATTGAATAGGCAATAGACTTAGAAGAATCCATAAACTTCTGTCCTAGAATCCCTCCAAGTCCGGTTTATATATAAACCGGATGTTTAGGCAGTTTTAGCTTTGCATCCATAGTCCCCAAGGGCCGGTTTCATCAGCATGAATGAGCCGGTCCTATTTATCATTTGTAAGAAAAGAGAGCTTAACTGCATAGCCCCCATGAGTCGGTTGGGACTGTTTACAGCACATCCGGCTCATTATGAAGAAGATACAAGCGATATGCATTAGCCACCAAGTGCCAAGTAGTCTTGCTTGCAAAGTGCTTGGGACTTTAGTTATAAGAGCCGTTTCCTTGAAAAATTTCTTTGACAGACATTAGCCCCCAAGTGTCAAGTGTTGTTGCTTGCAGAAGACTTGGGACTTATATTCTTGTAACCTTGATATAAATGTTGATAACTCTGCACTTCATACAGGCTGCTACTGCTGAACTAGAGTCTCAATTGAACGACACAAAGACCTGGCTGGCGACTCAGGAAACTGAGACCCGGAAAGCTGAGTCAAAATTCCAGTTTAGCGTGGCTGAGTCGGAAAAGCTGAAGACCAGTTTTGAGGCGGAGAAAAAGACTTGGGCTGAAGAAAAGACTGCTTTAACACAGCGGGGTGAGAAAGCAAGGCAGCGCTTCAAGAGGTGACCACTGAGCTCACCGGCTTAAAACACCGTGTATCTCAGATGGTTTTTGCTATATTTGGTGAGCCTCCTTGCTAGTCATCAGAAGTGAATTTTTTTTGTGATCATATGCCCTGCCATTTAACCAATTGTGATATATCCAGGTCCCAGGAGCAGTAACCTCAATCAAGACATGCTTGTGAAGCTCAAAGCTGTTTACACGCTTGTCGAACAGCTGTACACCGGAGCTCAACGTGCACTGGCTGCAATCTCTCCAACAAACCAAGCGCCTACTATATATGTTGATAGATGTGTTGAAGAAACTGTCTGTACTGCCTGCAAGATTTGACGAGATGAAATGATCATGTGCAAGAGCCGGTGCTGTGACGGCTTTGAGCTGGGCCAAGGCATGGGTACCAGAGCTTGACCCGTCTGAGGTAGCCACTGGTTACCCAAGCTTAAAAGAAGATGGTACACCTTTTGATCAGAAGGACTTCTCGGCTTGCGTAAAAGAATACGTCCAACAACTACCATGATTGCCAATGACTCAGATCTTTCCAAGTATCATCCGGCTTATGACAAGGAGAATCAGAAGATGCAGACTCCGGCTTACAAAGTGATGGACTTAATCCCACCAATTTGTAAGCACACCTTTGCCCCTGAAGTTGATACGTCTGAGCTTATAGATGACGAAGCTGAATTTGAAGCTTTATCTGGCATCGATTCGTCATCACCAACTTTTCAGACAGCGGAGGAGGACGAAGAACCGGCAAGGGATGATGCAGAAACCTCCGGTGAGCAAGGCCAAGAAGATTGAACCGCCGGGCGGTTTTAGATACTTGATCTTTGAAAAACACTTGATCTCATTCGGCTCATGGAGTCATGTAATAGGTTAGTAACAACTTGAACCTGTCGTGCCATCGTGCACGTTTCTGTCTTTTGCCTTAATACTGCTAATCCTCCGGTTTAAAAAACCATGATGGGGATGATAGCATTTGATTTATGCAGATCTGAACGATTACTGTCCTGCACATAAAGAAAATACAAGCCCCCTGGCGGCTTACCGCCAGGTGGGTCAAGATACCCAATTGAAGCCACTGGGGACGAAAAGTCCATAACCAGGGTCGGTCTGGCACTTGTTAAATAAGATGTCATACCTGTAGTATATACTTACACTGCCGGCTTATCAGCTTCATACAGTTAGAGGTATTTTAGAGCTGTATCTGTAAACATAAGAGTATGATACTCTGGCGACTTAGAATCTGCCATCCTGGCGGGTTATAGACACCCAGAAGATGCTTCAAATATGAGCCATAAGTAGGGCAGCTGGGCCCGATTTGTAAAAAACCAAAAGTCAAGGAAGAAATCTTCGAATATAAATGAAAAATCAAAAGAAATTCGAGGCTTTGGTGGGCTGCCAAGCCAAAGTGTCTTCTTCAATGAAACTAGCCTGAGCCATTGGATTGTTCGTGCATTCCATGAGCCTAACTCACAGTGTGCCCAATCGACATTTGAACCCTAGATAAAGTATGGTCTTGCTCAAAGACTTATCAGGTGTACGCGGGGCCAGAGTAACAGCATACATCACGGGCTGATTTATCCAAGTTTCAAGGAAGGTGGCTTATGAAGCCTGGATCTATCCTGACTATCTGTAAACCGTGCTCTCGCATGACAAGCCGCCGTTTGAACCTTAACGAGCTCAGATCTTGGTCGAATACACCGTAAGATTGATCGTTAAGAGTTCGACGGGTCAATCGGGATTACCCGATGGAGTTGAAGCAGCTGGCTATAGGTAGGATGAACCGGAAAGGTTATGTCCACTTTGGTCGAATACGCCTATGTTTGGACAAACCTGGTCAAGAGGGTAGTAACGCTATGTTCTCTTTGGTCGAATACGCCTATGTTTGAACAGGGAGCCCCCAAGTGACACACTGACAACTCGTACTCGTCAAGGACCTATGTTTGAGCCGTGTTGTGCATCTAACTCTCTTTGGTCCCTGAAGTTTAGGCGTTGAGCCTCATAAACGAATATGATGATAAAGACTCAGCTTCAAGGAAGTGAAACGATAGAGGCCCTGAATTTTCAGGGATGCCGGCTTTATTATACTGCTTATAATATATACATCATCGAACTATGATACATCATGAGAGCCGGTGGCTCAAGTATAGTAGGGTCGAAGATGAGCTATATTCCACGGCCGACGGGTCTCTTCCTCCGACTTACGTGAGTCCTTGTGGTCTCGAACGTCGATAAGATAATATGACCCATTATGCAGATTCTTGCTGACCACAAAAGGTCCTTCCCAAGGCGGCGATAGCTTGTGCATATCCTTTTGGTCCTAGATGAGCTGGAGCACTAAGTGGCCTTCTTGAAAGGTTCTGGTTTTGACCCGACGGCTGTGGTAACGAAGTAGTGAAGGAAATATGTCCTAGAGGCAATAATAAAGTTATTATTTATTTCCTTATATCATGATAAATGTTTATTATTCATGCTAGAATTGTATTAACCGGAAACTTGATACATGTGTGAGTACATAGACAAACAGAGTGTCACTAGTATGCCTCTACTTGACTAGCTCGTTGATCAAAGATGGTTAAGTTTCCTAGCCATTGACATGGGTTGTCATTTGATTAATGAGATCACATCATTAGGAGAATGATGTGATTGACTTGACCCATTCCGTTAGCTTAGCACTCGATCGTTTAGTATGTTGCTATTGCTTTCTTCATGACTTATACATGTTCATATGACTATGAGATTATGCAACTCCCGTTTATCGAAGGAACACTTTGTGTGCTACCAAACGTCACAACGTAACTGGGTGATTATAAAGGTGCTCTACAGGTGTCTCCGAAGGTACTTGTTGGGTTGGCGTATTTCGAGATTAGGATTTGTCACTCCGATTGTCGGAGAGGTATCTCTGGGCCCTCTCGGTAATGCACATCACTTAAAGCCTTGCAAGCATTGCAACTAATGAGTTTGTTGCGGGATGATGTATTACGGAACGAGTAAAGAGACTTGCCGGTAACGAGATTGAACTAGGTATCGAGATACCGACGATCGAATCTCGGGCAAGTAACATACCGATGACAAAGGGAACAACGTATGTTGTTATGCGGTCTGACCGATAAGGATCTTCGTAGAATATGTGGGAACCAATATGAGCATCCAGGTTCCGCTATTGGTTACTGACCGGAGAGGTGTCTCGGTCATGTCTACATAGTTCTCGAACCCGTAGGGTCCGCACGCTTAACGTTACGATGACGGTTATATTATGAGTTTATGTGTTTTGATGTACCGAAGGAGTTCGGAGTCCCGGATGAGATCGGGGACATGACGAGGAGTCTCGAAATGGCCGAGACGTAAAGATCGATATATTGGACGACTATATTCGGACTTCGGAAACGTTCCGAGTGATTCGGGTATTTTTCGGAGTACCGGAGAGTTACGGGAAAGGAGACAAAGGCTCCAATGGCCGCACCCCTCCCCATTGACTAGTCCGAATTGGACTAGGGAGGGGGGGGCGCCCCCTTCCTTGTTTCTCCTTCTCCCTTCCCTTCTCCTATTCCAACAAGGAAAGGAGGAGTCCTACTCCCGGTGGGAGTAGGACTCCCCCCTTGGCGCGCCCTCCTCCTTGGCCGGCGGCCTTCCCCTTGCTCCTTTATATACGGGGGCAGGGGGCACCCCATAGACACAACAATTGATCTATTGATCTCTTAGCCGTGTGCGGTGCCCCCCTCCACCATATTACACCTCAATAATGTCGTAGCGGTGCTTAGGCGAAGCCCTGCGTCGGTAGAACATCATCATAGTCTCCATGCCGTCGTGCCGACGAAACTCTCCCTCAACACTCGGCTGGATCGGAGTTCGAGGGACGTCATCGAGCTGAACGTGTGCTGAACTCGGAGGTGCCGTGCGTTCGGTACTTGATCGGTTGGATCGTGAAGACGTACGACTACATCAACCGCGTCGTGTTAACGCTTCCGCTTTCGGTCTACGAGGGTACGTGGACGACAGTCTCCCCTCTTGTTGCTATGCATCACCATGATCTTGCGTGTGCGTAGGAATTTTTTTGAAATTACTACGTTCCCCAACAGTGGCATTCGAGCCTGGTTTTATGCGTTGATGTTATATGCACGAGTAGAACACAAGTGAGTTGTGGGCGATATAAGTCATACTGCTTACCAGCATGTCATACTTTGGTTCGGCGGTATTGTGAGATGAAGCGGCCCAGACCGACATTACGCGTACGCTTACGCGAGACTGGTTTCACCGTTGCGAGCACTCGTTGCTTAAAGGTGACTGGCGGGTGTCTGTCTCCCTCACTTTAGTTGAACCGAGTGTGGTTACGCCCGGTCCTTGCGAAGGTTAAAACAGCACCAACTTGACATACTATCGTTGTGGTTTTGATGCGTAGGTAAGAACGGTTCTTGCTAAGCCTGTAGCAGCCACGTAAAACTTGCAAAAACAAAGTAGAGGACGTCTAACTTGTTTTTGCAAGGCATGTTGTGATGTGATATGGTCAAGACATGATGCTATATTTTATTGTATAAGATGATCATGTTTTGTAACCGAGTTATCGGCAACTGGCAGGAGCCATATGGTTGTCGCTTTATTGTATGAAATGCAATCGCCATGTAATTGTTTTACTTTATCACTAAGCGGTAGCGATAGTCGTAAAAGCAATAGTTGGCGAGACGACAACGATGCTACGATGGAGATCAAGGTGTCGCGCCGGTGACGATGGTGATCATGACGGTGCTTCGGAGATGGAGATCACAAGCACAAGATGATGATGGCCATATCATATCACTTATATTGATTGCATGTGATGTTAATCTTTTATGCATCTTATCTTGCTTTGATTGACGGTAGCATTATAAGATGATCTCTCACTAAAATTTCAAGATAAAAGTGTTCTCCCTGAGTATGCACCGTTGCGAAAGTTCTTCGTGCTGACACACCACGTGATGATCGGGTGTGATAGGCTCTACGTTCAAATACAACGGGTGCAAAACAGTTGCACACACGGAATACTCAGGTTAAACTTGACGAGCCTAGCATATGCGGATATGGCCTCGGAACACGGAGACCGAAAGGTCGAGCGTGAATCATATAGTAGATATGATCAACATAGTGATGTTCACCATTGAAACTACTCCATCTCACGTGATGATCGGACATGGTTTAGTTGATATGGATCACGTGATCACTTAGAGGATTAGAGGGATGTCTATCTAAGTGGGAGTTCTTAAGTAATATGATTAATTGAACATAAATTTATCATGAACTTAGTCCTGATAGTATTTTTGCAAATTATGTTGTAGATCAATAGCTCGCGCTGTTGCTTCCCTGTGTTTATTTTTGATATGTTCCTAGAGAAAATTATGTTGAAAAATGTTAGTAGCAAAGATGCGGATTGGATCCGTGATCTGAGGATTATCCTCATTGCTGCACAGAAGAATTATGTCCTTGATGCACCGCTAGGTGACAGACCTATTGCAGGAGCAGATGCAGACGTTATGAACGTTTGGCTAGCTCAATATGATGACTAATTGATAGTTTAGTGCACCATGCTTAACGGCTTAGAATCGGGACTTCAAAGACGTTTTGAACGTCATGGACCATATGAGATGTTCCAGGAGTTGAAGTTAATATTTCAAGCAAATACCCGAGTTGAGAGATATGAAGTCTCCCAACAAGTTCTATAGCTAAAAGATGGAGGAGAATAGCTCAAGCAGTGAGCATGTGCTCAGATTGTCTGGGTACTACAATCGCTTGAATCAAGTGGGAGTTAATCTTCCAGATAAAATAGTGATTGACAGAATTCTCTAGTCACCATCACCAAGTTAGTAGAACTTCGTGATGAACTATAGTATGTAAGGGATGACGAAAGTAATTCCCGAGCTCTTCGCGATGCTGAAATCGACGAAGGTAGAAATCCAGAAAGAGCATCAAGTGTTGATGGTTAACAAGACCACTAGTTTCAAGAAAAGGGCAAAGGGATAGAAGGGGAACTTCAAAAAGAACGGCAAGCAAGTTGCTACTCAAGTGAAGAAGCCCAAGTCTGTACCTAAGCCTGAGACTAAGTGCTTCTACTGCAAAGGGACTGGTCACTGGAAGCGGAACTGCCCCAAGTATTTGGTGGATAAGAAGGATGGCAAAGTGAACAAAGGTATATTTGATATACAGATTATTGATGTGTATTTTACTAGTGTTCATAGCAACCCCTCGGTATTTGATACTGGTTCAGTTGCTAAAGAGTAGTAACTCGAAACGGGAGTTGCATAATGAACAGAAACTAGTTAAGGATGAAGTGACGATGTGTATTGGAAGTGGTTCCAAGATTGATATGATCATCATCGCACACTCCCTATACTTTCGGGATTAGTGTTGAACCTAAATAAGTGTTATTTGGTGTTTGCGTTGAGCATGAATATGATTTGATCATGTTTATTGCAATACGGTTATTCATTTAAGTTAGAGAATAATTGTTGTTCTGTTTACATGAATAAAACCTCATATGGTTACACACCCAATGAAAATGGTTCGTTGGATCTCGATCGTAGTGATACACATATTCATAATATTGGAGCCAAAAGATGCAAAGTTAATAATGATAGTGCAACTTATTTGTGGCACTGCCGTTTAGGTCATATTGGTGTAAAGTGCATGAAGAAACTCCATACTGATGGGATTTTGAAATCACTTGATTATGAATCACTTGATGCTTGCAAACCGTGCCTCATGGGCAAGATGACTAAAACGTCGTTCTCCGGAACTATGGAGAGAGCAACAGATTTGTTGGAAATCATACATACAAATGTATGTGGTCCGATGAATATTGAGGCTCATAGCAGGTATCATTAATTTCTGACCTTCACAGATGATTTGAGCAGATATGGGTATATCTACTTAATGAAACAGAAGTCTGAAACATTTGAAAAGTTCATATAATTTCAGAGTGAAGTGGAAAATCATCGTAACAAGAAAATAAAGTTTCTACGATCTGATCGCGGAGACAAATATTTGAGTTACGAGTTTGGTCTTGAACTAAAACAATGTGGAATAGTTTCACAAATTCGTGCCACCTGGAACACCACAACATAATGGTGTGTCCGAACGTCATAACCGTACTTTATTGGATATAGTGCAATCTATGATGTTTTTACTAATAGTTTTGGGGTTATGCATTAGAGACAGCTGCATTCACGTTAAATAGGGCACCATATAAATCCGTTGAGACGACACCGTATGAACTATGGTTTGGCAAGAAACCAAAGTTGTCGTTTCTTAAAGTTTGGGGTTGCGATGCTTATGTGAAAAAGTTTCATCCTGATAAGCTCAAACCCAAATCGGAGAAATGTGTCTTCATAGGATACCCAAAGGAGACAGTTGGGTACACCTTCTATCACAGATCTGAAGGCAAGACATTCGTTGCTAAGTATGGATCCTTTCTAGAGAAGGAGTTTCTCTTGAAAGAAGTGAGTGGGAGGAAAGTAGAACTTGATGAGTTAACTGTACCTGCTCCCTTATTGGAAAGTAGTTCATCACAGAAATCTGTTCCTGTGACTCCTACACCAATTAGTGAGGAAGTTAATGATGATGATCATGTAACTTCAGATCAAGTTACTACCAAACCTCGTAGGTAAACCAGAGTGAGATCCACACCAGAGTGGTACTGTAATCCTGTTCTGGAGGTTATGTTACTAGACCATGACGAACATACGAACTATGAAGAAGCGATGGTGAGCCTAGATTCCGTAAAATGGCTTGAGGCCATGAAATCTGAGATGGGATCCATGTATGAGAACAAAGTATGGACTTTGGTTGACTTGCCCGATGATCGGCAAGCCATAGAAAATAAATGGATCTTCAAGAGGAAGACGGACGCTGATAGTAGTGTTACTATCTACAAAGCTAGAATTGTCGCAAAAAAAGGTTTTCGACAAGTTCAAGGTGTTGACTACGATGAGAGTTTCTCACTCGTATCTATGCTTAAGTCTGTCTGAATCATGTTAGCAATTGCCGCATTTTATGAAATATGGCAAATGGATAAACAAAACTGCATTCCTTAATGGATTTATTAAAGAAAAGTTGTATATGATGCAACCAGGAGGTTTTGTCAATCCTAAAAGTGCTAACAAAATATGCAACCTCCAGTGATCCATCTATGGACTGGTGCAAGCATCTCGGAGTTGGAATATACGCTTTGATAAGTTGATCAAAGGATATAGTTTTATACAGACTTGCGGTGAAGCCTGTATTTACAAGAAAGTGAGTGGGAGCACTACGGCATTTCTGATAAGTATATGTGAATGACATATTGTTGATCGGAAATAATGTAGAATTATTATGCAAAGCATAAAGGAGTGTTTGAAAAGAGTTTTTCAAAGAAAGACCTCGGTGAAGCTGCTTACATATTGAGCATCATGATCTATAGAGATAGATCAAGACGCTTGATAAGTTTTTTCAATGAGTACATACCTTAACAAGATTTTGAAGTAGTTCAAAATAGAACAGTCAAAGAAAGAGCTCTTGCCTGTGTTACAAGGTGTGAAATTGAGTAAGACTCAAAGCCCGACCACGGCAGAAGATAGAAAGAAATGAAAGTCATTCCCTATGCCTTGGCCATAGGAAATATGCCCTAGAGGCAATAATAAAGTTATTATTTATTTCCTTATATCATGATAAATGTTTACTATTCATGCTAGAATTGTATTAACCGGAAACTTGATACATGTGTGAATACATAGACAAACAGAGTGTCAGTAGTATGCCTCTACTTGACTAGCTCGTTGATCAAAGATGCTTAAGTTCCTAGCCATTGACATGGGTTGTCATTTGATTAACGAAATCACCTCATTAGGAGAATGACGTGATTGACTTGACCCATTCCGTTAGCTTAGCACTCGATCGTTTAGTATCTTGCTATTGCTTTCTTCATGACTTATACATGTTCCTATGACTATGAGATTATGCAACTCCCGTTTACCGGAGGAACACTTTGTGTGCTACCAAACATCACAACGTAACTGGGTGATTATAAAGGTGCTCTACAGGTGTCTCCGAAGGTACTTGTTGGGTTGGCGTATTTCGAGATCAGGATTTGTCACTCCGATTGTCGGAGAGGTATCTCTGGGCCCTCTCGGTAATGCACATCACTTAAAGCCTTGCAAGCATTGCAACTAATGAGTTTGTTGCGGGATGATGTATTACGGAACGAGTAAAGAGACTTGCCGGTAACGAGATTGAACTAGGTATCGAGATACCGACGATCGAATCTCGGGCAAGTAACATACCGATGACAAAGGGAACAACGTATGTTGTTATGCGGTCTGACCGATAAATATCTTCGTAGAATATGTGGGAACCAATATGAGCATCCAGGTTCTGCTATTGGTTATTGACCGGAGAGGTGTCCCGGTCATGTCTACATAGTTCTCGAACCCGTAGGGTCCGCACGCTTAACGTTACGATGACGGTTATATTATGAGTTTATGTGTTTTGATGTACCGAAGGAGTTCGGAGTCCCGGATGAGATCGGGGACATGACGAGGAGTCTCTAAATGGCCGAGACATAAAGATCGATATATTGGACGACTATATTCGGACTTCGGAAACGTTCCGAGTGATTCGGGTATTTTTCGGAGTACCTGAGAGTTACGGGAATTCGTATTGGGCCTTAATGGGCCATACGGGAAAGGAGAGAAAGGCTCCAAAGGGTGGCCGCACCCCTCCCCATTGACTAGTCCGAATTGGACTAGGGAGGGGGCGCCCCCTTCCTTGTTTCTCCTTCTCCCTTCCCTTCTCCTATTCCAACAAGGAAAGGAGGAGTCCTACTCCCGGTGGGAGTAGGACTCCCCCCTTGGCGCGCCCTCCTCCTTGGCCGGCGGCCTTCCCCTTGCTCCTTTATATACGGGGGCAGGGGGCACCCATAGACACAACAATTGATCTATTGATCTCTTAGCCGTGTGCGGTGCCCCCCTCCACCATATTACACCTCGATAATATCGTAGCGGTGCTTAGGCGAAGCCCTGCGTCGGTAGAACATCATCATAGTCTCCACGCCGTCGTGCTGACAAAACTCTCCCTCAACACTCGGCTGGATCGGAGTTCGAGGGACGTCATCGAGCTGAACGTGTGCTGAACTCGGAGGTGCCGTGCGTTCGGTACTTGATCGGTTGGATCATGAAGACGTACGACTACATCAACTGCGTCGTGTTAACGCTTCCGCTTTCGGTCTACGAGGGTACGTGGACAACACTCTCCCCTCTCGTTGCTATACATCACCATGATCTTGCGTGTGCGTAGGAAATTTTTTGATTACTACGTTCCCCAACAAGTAGGTCTTGCTGATAAATCGCCGAACGAGCCGCTACGAGATCACGCTCCTCATCCAACAGGTCAAGTGCATCTTGAGGTGCCTTTTCATTGTTAGCTTCAACGTAAGCCGCCACCCGGGGTGAATCGTGACGGATGTCACTAGGGAGAACCGCCTCTGCTCCATAAACCATGAAGAAGGGTGTGTAACCCGTAGATCTGTTGGGGGTCGTGTTGATGCTCCATAACACAGAGGGTAACTCCTCTACCCAACAACCCGGTGTTCTTTGCAAAGGGACCATGAGACCGGGGCTTGATACCTCGCAAAATCTCTTGATTTGCTCGTTCTGCCTGACCATTGGACTGAAGGTGAGCCACAGATGAAACGTCAAGCCGGATATGCTCCCATTGACAAAATTCTTTCATAGCACCTTTAGAGATATTAGTTCCATTATCTGTTATAATGCTGTGTGGAAAGCCAAAACAGAAGATCACTTTCTTCACACTACAAAAAAAGACACATCCGTGACATTTTGGGCCGAACGAACTTTTTTTTGTCATACATATGACACTTCTATGACGATAATTGTGACAAAACCCAGTATCATCATAGATGTGGTGGGCTCCTACTTCTATGACAAAAAATCATGACAGAAAATGGGCTTTTCGTCCTGGGCGGGCCGGAGATGCATCTGCATGACATTCTTTGGGCCGTCCATGACGGAAAAAACCGTGGTAGAAGCGAGGGCGAGGAAAATTTCGGGGAGTTCCCGGTTACGGTGGGAGGTCGGGAGCCGAGCGATGCGCGTTTCTCTCGTACACGTACGCGCGTGTGTGCGAGGCGTTGGCTCTAACTGAACCCGAGCGAGGCGTTGGGCTCTAACTGAACCCGAGCGATTGCACTGCAGGCTACGCGTTACTGAACCCGAGCGATCGATCGATGGCTGTTAACTGAACCCGATCGAGCGATTCCTTCGCTACTGCTGCTAACTGAAGCCGATCGATGCTGCCTCTGGGATGAACAGTGAGCGTTGCGGGGGGTTTGGATGAACAGTGAGCAGTGGCGTTGCCTCTGGATGAACAGGACCCCTTGGTGTGGTGGAGGGCTGGATGAACAGTAGACGATGGAGGGGTGCCCGTGGAGGGGTGGTTGAACAGGACCCCGTGGTGTGGAGGGCTGGATGGACAGTAGACGG